>NW_028318505.1:2080000-2371429 GCF_062004578.1 Staurois parvus | reverse complement strand
TGGGGGGGACAGTCAAGTCTCTGGGGGGAGGTCCTCCGTGGGGGGGACAGTCAAGTCTCTTGGGGAGGGGGGGAGGACAGTCAAAACTCTTGGGGAGGGGGGAGGGACAGTCAAAACTCTTGGGGAGGGGGGGGGGGGGGGGACAGTCAAGTCTCTTGGGGAGGGGGGAGGGACAGTCAAAACTCTTGGGGAGGGGGGGGGGACAGTCAGTCTCTTGGGGAGGGGGGGGGGGGAAAGTCAAGTCTCTTGGGGAGGGGGGGGGGGACAGTCAAGTCTCTGGGGGGAGGTCCTCCGTGGGGGGGGACAGTCAAGTCTCTGGGGGGAGGTCCTCCGTGGGGGGGACAGTCAAGTCTCTGGGGGGGGAGGTCCTCCGTGGGGGGGACAGTCAAGTCTCTGGGGGGAGGTCCTCCGGGGGGGGGACAGTCAAGTCTCTTGGGGGGGAGGTCCTCCGTGGGGGGGACAGTCAAGTCTCTGGGGGGAGGGTGGGGGGGACAGTCAAGTCTCTGGGGGAGGTCGTGGGGGGGGACAGTCAAGTCTCTGGGGGGGAGGTCCTCCGTGGGGGGGACAGTCAAGTCTCTGGGGGGGAGGTCCTCCGTGGGGGGGACAGTCAAGTCTCTGGGGGGGAGGTCCTCCGTGGGGGGGACAGTCAAGTCTCTGGGGGGGAGGTCCTCCGTGGGGGGGACAGTCAAGTCTCTGGGGGGGGAGGTCCTCCGTGGGGGGGACAGTCAAGTCTCTGGGGGGGGAGGTCCTCCGTGGGGGGGACAGTCAAGTCTCTGGGGGGGGAGGTCCTCCGTGGGGGGGACAGTCAAGTCTCTGGGGGGGGAGGTCCTCCGTGGGGGGGACAGTCAAGTCTCTGGGGGGGGAGGTCCTCCGTGGGGGGGACAGTCAAGTCTCTGGGGGGGGAGGTCCTCCGTGGGGGGGACAGTCAAGTCTCTGGGGGGGGAGGTCCTCCGTGGGGGGGACAGTCAAGTCTCTGGGGGGGGGAGGTCCTCCGTGGGGGGGACAGTCAAGTCTCTGGGGGGGGAGGTCCTCCGTGGGGGGGACAGTCAAGTCTCTGGGGGGGGGAGGTCCTCCGTGGGGGGGACAGTCAAGTCTCTGGGGGGGGAGGTCCTCCGTGGGGGGGACAGTCAAGTCTCTGGGGGGGGAGGTCCTCCGTGGGGGGGACAGTCAAGTCTCTGGGGGGGGAGGTCCTCCGTGGGGGGGACAGTCAAGTCTCTGGGGGGGGAGGTCCTCCGTGGGGGGGACAGTCAAGTCTCTGGGGGGGGAGGTCCTCCGTGGGGGGGACAGTCAAGTCTCTGGGGGGGGAGGTCCTCCGTGGGGGGGACAGTCAAGTCTCTGGGGGGGGAGGTCCTCCGTGGGGGGGACAGTCAAGTCTCTGGGGGGGGGAGGTCCTCCGTGGGGGGGACAGTCAAGTCTCTGGGGGGGGAGGTCCTCCGTGGGGGGGACAGTCAAGTCTCTGGGGGGGGAGGTCCTCCGTGGGGGGGACAGTCAAGTCTCTGGGGGGGGGAGGTCCTCCGTGGGGGGGACAGTCAAGTCTCTGGGGGGGGAGGTCCTCCGTGGGGGGGACAGTCAAGTCTCTGGGGGGGGAGGTCCTCCGTGGGGGGGACAGTCAAGTCTCTGGGGGGGGAGGTCCTCCGTGGGGGGGACAGTCAAGTCTCTGGGGGGGGAGGTCCTCCGTGGGGGGGGACAGTCAAGTCTCTGGGGGGGGAGGTCCTCCGTGGGGGGGACAGTCAAGTCTCTGGGGGGGGAGGTCCTCCGTGGGGGGGGACAGTCAAGTCTCTGGGGGGGGAGGTCCTCCGTGGGGGGGACAGTCAAGTCTCTGGGGGGGGAGGTCCTCCGTGGGGGGGACAGTCAAGTCTCTGGGGGGGGAGGTCCTCCGTGGGGGGGACAGTCAAGTCTCTGGGGGGGGAGGTCCTCCGTGGGGGGGACAGTCAAGTCTCTGGGGGGGGAGGTCCTCCGTGGGGGGGACAGTCAAGTCTCTGGGGGGGGAGGTCCTCCGTGGGGGGGACAGTCAAGTCTCTGGGGGGGGAGGTCCTCCGTGGGGGGGACAGTCAAGTCTCTGGGGGGGGAGGTCCTCCGTGGGGGGGACAGTCAAGTCTCTGGGGGGGGAGGTCCTCCGTGGGGGGGACAGTCAAGTCTCTGGGGGGGGAGGTCCTCCGTGGGGGGGACAGTCAAGTCTCTGGGGGGGGAGGTCCTCCGTGGGGGGGACAGTCAAGTCTCTGGGGGGGGGGGAGGTCCTCCGTGGGGGGGACAGTCAAGTCTCTGGGGGGGGGGAGGTCCTCCGTGGGGGGAACAGTCAAGTCTCTGGGGGGGGGGAGGTCCTCCGTGGGGGGGACAGTCAAGTCTCTGGGGGGGGGGGGAGGTCCTCCGTGGGGGGGACAGTCAAGTCTCTGGGGGGGGAGGTCCTCCGTGGGGGGGACAGTCAAGTCTCTGGGGGGGGAGGTCCTCCGTGGGGGGGACAGTCAAGTCTCGGGGGGGGGGGGGGAGGTCCTCCGTGGGGGGGACAGTCAAGTCTCGGGGGGGGAGGTCCTCCGTGGGGGGGACAGTCAAGTCTCGGGGGGGGGAGGTCCTCCGTGGGGGGGACAGTCAAGTCTCGGGGGGGGGAGGTCCTCCGTGGGGGGGACAGTCAAGTCTCGGGGGGGGGGACAGTCAAGTCTCGGGGGGGGGGGGACAGTCAAGTCTCGGGGGGGGGGGGGGGGGGGAGGTCCTCCGTGGGGGGCAGTCAAGTCTCGGGGGGGGGGGGGAGGTCCTCCGTGGGGGGGACAGTCAAGTCTCGGGGGGGGAGGTCCTCCGTGGGGGGGACAGTCAAGTCTCGGGGGGGGAGGTCCTCCGTGGGGGGGACAGTCAAGTCTCGGGGGGGGAGGTCCTCCGTGGGGGGGACAGTCAAGTCTCGGGGGGGGAGGTCCTCCGTGGGGGGGACAGTCAAGTCTCGGGGGGGGAGGTCCTCCGTGGGGGGGACAGTCAAGTCTCGGGGGGGGGGAGGTCCTCCGTGGGGGGGACAGTCAAGTCTCGGGGGGGGAGGTCCTCCGTGGGGGGGACAGTCAAGTCTCGGGGGGGGGGGGGGGAGGTCCTCCGTGGGGGGGACAGTCAAGTCTCGGGGGGGGGGGGGAGGTCCTCCGTGGGGGGGACAGTCAAGTCTCGGGGGGGTCCTCCGTGGGGGGACAGTCAAGTCTCTGGGGGGGGGCCTCCGTGGGGGGACAGTTAAGTCTCTGGGGGGACAGTCAAGTCTCGGGGGGGCCCTCAGTGAGGGGACAGTCAAGTCTCGGGGGGGGACAGTCAAGTCTCGGGGGGGGCCTCAGTGAGGGGGACAGTCAAGTCTCGGGGGGGGCTTCAGTGGGGGGACAGCAGTCAAGTCTCGGGGGGGGGGGCCCTCAGTGAGGAGACAGTCAAGTCTCGGGGGGGGGGGACAGTCAAGTCTCGGGGGGGGGGGGACAGTCAAGTCTCGGGGGAGGGGGGGACAGTCAAGTCTCGGGGGGGGGGGGGACGACAGTCAAGTCTCGGGGGGGGACGACGACAGTCAAGTCTCGGGGGGGGGGACGACAGTCAAGTCTCGGGGGGGGCCCCTCAGTGGGGGGACAGTTAAGTCTCGGGAGGGACAGTCAAGTCTCTGGGGGAGGCCCCAGTGGGGGGGACAGTCAAGTTTCTGGGGCCCCTCACTCAGGGGACAGCCCCCTCCAGTCACCTGGCTGCAGCAGTCGGCCGGCAGATTCCTGACGAGAATCTTCCTCCGGTTCTCCAGCTCCCGGCGGGTCTCCTCCAGCCTCCTCCTCATCTCCCCGGGCTCCAGCGCCGGCACCCCGGGAGGCCCGTAGTCCCCCAGCCCCGCGGGAGAGCCGAGGGGGAGCCCGGTGCCCAGAGCCGCCATTTTGCTGCGGCTGGCTCGGTGTGAGTGCGGTGTGTGTGCAAAGAGAGGCCACGCCCACCTCAACGCCCATCTCTCCTCCTCCCTCTCCCCCGTCACCCAGTGCCAGGCTCCCCTCACCTGGGATCCCCCGCCTGGTCCCTCCTCCTCCACCTCCTCACCAGGCTTCCCGCCTCAGCCGAGGGCTGGCAGGACTCCTCCCCCTCTGTGATGTCACCGCTCTGTACTCACCAGCTGCTCCTCCGTGTCCCGTGTGAGGGCCGCGCACCTCCCGCTCTAGTAAAGTCACAAACGCGTCACCGGTCTGTGTTCTCCGGATGATAACTATACAAGGAGGGCGAAGGCTGTACTACATAATGAGCTCCGTCCATCCCGGGCAGAGGCAGGGAAGTCCGCTGAGTTCGGTACAGCCGGCAATTCTGAGGAGATCAGAGACAAAACTTTCCCTCAGTGTGCGTTGTGTCCACCTGTCCCCTGTGGAGGAAGGACGGGGCCTGTACCTCGGCCTCTAGGTAGGCCATCCTGTGTACATTCCTCTCTCTGGGCCGGTTCACACTCCAGGCGTCTCAGTTGCTTTTTTTTCTGCATCCAAAACGCACAGAAAGTCATTTTGGAAATAGTTCATATCAGCGCTTGCAGTTCCAGCGCGTTCCGGAGGCAGAAAACAAAAGTAGAACAGGATGCATTGTATTCTGCACAGAACTGTACTGGAACACGGTAAAATGCACCAAAACGCACATGTCCATATTTAAATTGAAGAGGGGGAAAAAATGGACTGGAATGCATAAAAACACACTGAAAGGTGAAAAAAATGCATCAAACCGCACGTCCCTATTTAAATTGAAGAAAGGGGAACATTTTGACTGGAACGCATCAAAAATGCACCAAAAAGCATCAAAAACACACTGGAATGCATCAAAAATGCACCAAAAGGCACATGTCCCTATTTGACTTGAAGAGGGGAAAAAATTAACTGGAATGCATCAAAAACACACAAACTCATCAAAAACACACTGGAACGCATCAAAAACACACTGGAACGCATCAAAAACACACAAACTCATCAAAAACACACAAACTCATCAAAAACACACTGGAACGCATCAAAAACACTGGAACGCATCAAAAACACACAAACTCATCAAAAACACACTGGAACGCATCAAAAACACACAAACTCATCAAAAACACACTGGAATGCATCAAAAACACACAAACTCATCAAAAACACACTGGAATGCATCAAAAACACAAACTCATCAAAAACACACAAACTCATCAAAAACACACTGGAATGCATCAAAAACACACTGGAACGCATCAAAAACACACAAACTCATCAAAAACACACAGGAACTCATCAAAAACACAAACTCATCAAAAACACACTGGAACACATCAAAAACACACGAATGCATCAAAAACACACAAATGCATCAAAAACACACGAATGCATCAAAAACACAAACTCATCAAAAACACACTGGAACACATCAAAAACACACATACTCATCAAAAACACACAAACTCATCAAAAACACACTGGAATGCATCAAAAACACACTGGAACGCATCAAAAACACACAAACTCATCAAAAACACACAGGAACTCATCAAAAACACAAACTCATCAAAAACACACTGGAACACATCAAAAACACACGAATGCATCAAAAACACACAAATGCATCAAAAACACACGAATGCATCAAAAACACAAACTCATCAAAAACACACTGGAACACATCAAAAACACACACTCATCAAAAACACACTGGAACTCATCAAAAACACACAAACTCATCAAAAACACACTGGAACTCATCAAAAACACGAACTCATCAAAAACACACTGGAACACATCAAAAACACACTGGAATGCATCAAAAATGCACCAAAACGCACGTCCCTATTTAAATTGAAGAAAGAGGGGAAAAAAGTAACTGGAATGCATCAAAAACACTGGAACTCATCAAAAACACACTGGAACACATCAAAAACACTAAAACGCATCAAAAACACACTGAAACTCATCAAAAATGCACCAAAACGCACATGTCCCTATTTCAATTGAAGAGGGGAAAAATGAACTGGAAGGCATCAAAAACACTGGAACGCGTCAAAAAAGCATAAAACACCAAAACGCACTTCCCTATCTAAATTGAAGAAAAAGGGAAAATGAGCCAGAACACATCAAAAACGCACCAGAACGCAAATGCAGAAACATCTGGACTGCGTTTCTATACTATGATTGCCTCAGTCTAGCTTCACACCTAAGTGTTTTCCGCTGCGTTTTGCAGAAATGCACAGCAGTCCATTTAACATCTATGGGACAGGTTCACATCTCCGCGTTTTCCCCCTGCCGCGTGTTTTGGAAAGGGTCAGGGACTTTTTTTAAACTCAAATCGTTACATTTTTGGTTCTATAGACTGCAATGGAAAAGCATGCAGTGTGTTTTTTATGCGTTTTTAAGCTGCCCAGCAACAAGTTTAAAAAAATATGCGCCAAAAACGCACTGCAGAAACGGATCAAACGCAAACTGCATAGGTGTGAATCCAGCCTTACTGACAGATAAAAGGCCCAGAATAATTCTGGTTTTGGCGGGAGGCCTGGGTCTGACCCATTGGTCCTGTACATAGAAAAGGGGACAATGGTCCGGAGCCAAAAGGGGGGAAAGAGAGAGGGTGGAGGTCTGTAATCTGAGAGCTTGATACACCGTGTTCCAAATTATTATGCAAATGATATTTTTCTCATTTACCTAAATAATTGATGTAAATATCAGTCGGCATAATTCTCATGTTATCAACTATAAGAGGACAATTCACATTTTAGTGAACAAACCTCCTAATGATAACAGGATTTTTGTTCCAAATTATTCCGCACAGTAAGTTTCAAAACACTTTATAGGTTGTAAAGAACTGAAAATTGTCATTTGTTGCGTTTGCAGCAGATTTACTGAAATCAGAAGCTATTTCAATCAAACTTTTAACAACATTTTAACTTTGTAAACATTTGAAGCGGTCACGTTACATTGTAACATAGGAGCCCTTATCTGATAGCAGATCACAAGTCTGGCATCCATTGAACTTGGGAGTTTTTGGACAGTTTCTGCTTGAATTTGTTTGCAAGATGTCAGAATAGCCTCCCAGAGCTGCTGTTTGGATGTAAACTGCCTCCCACCCTCGTAGATCTTTTGCTTGAGGATGCTCCAAAGGTTCTCAATAGGATTGAGGTCAGGGGAGGATGGAGGCCACACCATGACTTTCTCTCCTTTTATCCCCATAGCAGCCATTGATGCAGAGGTATTCTTTGCAGTGCATTGTCATGCATGAAGATGATTTTATTACTGAAAGCATAGTTCTTCCTTCTGTACCAGGGAAGAAAGTGGTCAGTCATAAACTCCACATACTTTGCAGAGGTCATCTTTACACCTTTGGGGCCCCTAAAAGGGCCGACCAGCTCTGTTCCCATGATTCCAGCCCAAAACATGACTCCACCACATATGTAAAAAAGAACATATGTGCTGAGAGCGTGCGCTCAGCGCGCTCCCAGCACACATGTCCGGTATTCACAGAAAGGTCCCGATCTCTTTCGATCGGGACCTTTCCTGATCATGTGATGGCGTGTCACGGCGGTCACATGACCCTAAACCTCGCCCCTTCCTCCCGGCTTCCGAAACCCTTAAAGGGCTGGGAGGCGCCGGCGTGAAGGGGTTAAGTGTGAGAGAGCCTGATCAGGAGGGGGTCAGTGTCAGGTGGAAGATGGAGTGAGAAGGTTGGAGTGTGGAGCCTGGCAGAGGCCTACCTACAGGCAGGTGCTGGACAGGAGGATCTCTCTACCTCAATCGTCCCCTGAGAGAGGACAGCCTGGGAAGCAAGGAAGGAGGCAGCCCAGCGTAAGGCCTCAAGGCAGCTACCAACCCATCAAGCTTACAGGAGAGGACTGAGTGATCCTGCACCTCCTGGGCTGGATGGGGGGGGAGAGGGCGGTCAGGTGGAGAACACAACTGGCTCGTCATCTGGGACTCCTTGTCTAAGTGGCAGCTTCTGGGTCCCCTTGCCCAGGGATTCCCTCAGGCAGTTGAATAAAGAGGAGGATTCTTCTGGGGTCTGAGGTGGTACACCAGGAGGGCTGGAGAGCTCTTCAAGAAGAGGCCTTTGTCTAATGGACTTGTACATAGTTGCTAAGGCGTTTGTCCTCAAGTTCACAGTTCCCTTGGGCATCCCATACACCCCTCAACCCCATCCAAGTTCAATACCCCTTAATAAAACTAACAAAGAAAAGCTGAAGGACTTGTTTACTATCTCTAGTGTGCAATTGTGGAAGAAAATGCATGTTGCCTGGCTGTGCAGACCCCAAAAACTCAGTGACTCCTAAGGGGGTAGGGCTACATGTACATTCATCTCCCGCCTTAAGGTCGAGTATTTCCTGAGCCTTGTCCCAGGGCATCGTTGGAAACGGTGTGACGGGAGTGACTTTGGGTGGGGGTGCCCATGGAACACAGTTCACTTTAGAGAGGTGGGGAGACCCCTGTCTCAGCTCCCCATATCCCTCTTATGTGTAAGTCACCCTGTGTCTGTTAGGGGTACAGGGTGAAATGTCCTGATATTGTGTAGACATGTATACAGTTGCAAGAAAAAGTATGTGAACCCCTTGGGATTATGTGGAGTTTTGCATGAATTAGGCATAAAATGTGCTCTGAACGTCATCTAAGTCACAACAATAGAAGAACACAGTCTGCTGAACATAATACTACACAAACATTAGATGTTGCCATGGTTTAATTGCATATAACATGTAAACATTCACAGTGCAGGGAGGAAAAAGTATGTGAGGCCCTAGCTTAATGACTTCTCCCAGAGCTAATTGGAGCCAGGAGTGAGCCAACCTTGACTCCAATCAGTGTGATGATATTGGATGCGTTGCTGACAGCTGTCCTGCCCTTAAAAAACACACACCTGTTTTGGGTTTACTGGTTTCAAGAAGCACTGTCTGATGTGAACCATGCCTCGCAGAAAAGAGCTCTCAGAAGACCTACGATCAAGAATTGTTGACTTGCATGAAGCTGGAAAGGGTTACAAAAGTATCTCCAAAAGCCTTGATGTTCATGTGTCCACGGTAAGACAGACTGTCTACAAATGGAGAAAGTTTAGCACTGTTGCTACTCTCCCTAGGCGCGGTCGTCCTGTAAAAATGACTGCAAGAGCACAGCGCAGAATGCTGCATGAGGTAATGAAGAATCCCAGAGTGTCAGCTAAAGACCTACAGAAATCTCTGGCACATGCTAACATTTTTGTTGACACATCTACAATAAGGAAAACATTAAACAAGAATGGAGCACATGGGAGGACACCACGGAGGAAGCCATTGCTGTCCAAAAAGAATATTGCAGCACGTTTGAAGTTTGCAAAAGAGCACCTGGATGTTCCACAGCACTACTGGCAAAATATACTGTGGACAGATGAAACCAAGATTGAGTTGTTTGGGAAGAACACACAACACTATGTGTGGAGAAAAAAAGGCACAGCACACCAACATCAAAACCTCATCCCCACTGTGAAACATGGCGGAGGGAGCATCATGGTTTGGGGCTGCTTTGCTGCCTCAGGGCCTGGACGGATTGTTGTCATTGATGGGAAAATGAATTCCAGAGTTTATCAAGACATTTTGCAGGAAAACGTACGACCATCTGTCCGCCAACTGAAGCTCCGCAGAGGATGGGTGATGCAACAGGACAATGACCCAAAGCATACAAGTAATTCAACAAAACAATGGCTGCAACAGCACAGAATACGCCTTCTGGAGTGGCCCAGTCAGAGTCCTGACCTCAACCCGATTGAAATGCTGTGGCATGACCTTAAGAGAGCGATTCACACCAGACATCCCAAGAATATTGCTACACTGAAACAGTTTTGTGAAGAGGAGTGGTCCAAAATGACTCCAGATCGTTGTGCAGGTCTGATCTGCAACTACAGGAAACGTTTGGTTGAGGTTATTGCTGCCAAAGGAGGGTCAACCAGTTAAGTCCAAAGGTTCACATACTTTTTCCTCCCTGCACTGTGAATGTTTACATGTTATGTGCAATTAAACCATGGCAACATCTAATGTTTGTGTAGTATTATGTTCAGCAGACTGTGTTCTTCTATTGTTGTGACTTAGATGACGTTCAGAGCACATTTTATGCCCAATTCAAGCAAAACTCCACGTAATCCCAAGGGGTTCACATACTTTTTCTTGCAACTGTAGGTGGGGTGGGGGGTTGTTCATTGTTTGATGCCATGTAGTTGTATCCCATTGTTCTATTGTGTGTCTTGCTTGGGAGCAAACTATTATGGGATGTATGTGTTTATGTGTATTGGCTTGGTGGGGGGTGTCTGCTGACCTGTCTCTTGTTGCTAGATGTGGTTTGCCCCGCCCTGTGTCATTTTGCAGGGAGGGGGGAATTGTTCCCTTGAATGTATATATCTTGTATCTGTGTTAAAATAAAGTAGTCTTTTTCCTGATTTATTTCAAGACTGGTCTCGTCGAGTCTTGTATGGTCAGCGGTGGTGTCCGTGGACGGTGTTCGGACAGGGAAGCGGTATTATAACGGAAATACCCAAGCGCAGACTGGGTCCGGTTTCGTTACTGTCAGGGATCACGGCGCCGGAATCCTGCATCACGGCGCCGTCCCCCCGCGCATGCGCACTGGCGGCGAGCCGCGGCTGACAGGACGCCGCGCATGCGCAGTAGAGAGTCGAGGGCGCGCCTCAGGCGTCCAATGACAGCCGGGGGCGCGTCCCAGCCAGCCAATGACAGTGCAGGGCGCACTATTTAAAGATGCCCTGCACTGTCACCCATTGCCGCAAGGTCTTATGTGATCCTGGATACCTGCTCCTGTTCTGTGACCCTGTTTTCGACCCTGACTACGCTGCCTGCCCCTGTGTTTGACCCGGCTTGTCCTGACTACTCTGCCTGCTCCTGCGTTTTGACTCGGATATCCTGACTATTCTACGGACTGATTTACCTGGCTGACCCTGCATGTGACCTGACTACTCCTTGCCCGCTGATTTGGTACCCCGCTTACCCCCCACGGAACCACTATCCGTGCCACCCTGCTGGGGCCGTCATCCGCCTCATATCTGGCTCTCCCGGTACCTACACGCATCCCCGGAGGCCTTCCCAGCCGCTGGTGGGCCCGCCCAGAGGTCGTGACCTGGCCCGGGACTGTTTCAAGTCCATCCCCACCATCAGGGGCCCTGGTGAAGGCACAGCCCGGGCTTAGACCCCACGCTCTGGGTTGGTCTATCAGTTGGCAGCCGGAAGGCTCCGCCTGGCGGATCATAACAGTTACAAACGGCACAGAGTAAAGGTACCCCCATACGTGTGAAGTAGAGTGACCCTGTATTAGGTGCCCAGAAGAACCCACCCCGGGGTAGGCCTCTCATGCGACCCGTGGTTGATGCCCAACTAGGAGGGCAACATGGAGGACGTGATGAACAACCATTCGTCCTATCGGCAATACTGAAAGATAAAACCCCCCATGTATATCCTTCAATCTATCCCATGTAACAAACAAAAATACTTAACCTGGATTTCATATGAAATGGATACAAATGTCATTTGTCCTCAGTGCATACAATTCTTCCATACACGTCTGCCCCATATTGAAGGAGTAAGGTCATTCTACGTATACCCGTCCCATGCCAAGAAATATAGAGGTTAGAGATTTTTTTTTTTTTTTTTTTTTTTTTTTTTTTACAGCAGCACACCTGACAATTCTACAGAGATCTGTTCCACATATCCACTCAGAATGTATATTTCATTAGATTCCACAGATGGAAAAATAAAGATGTGTTTACCTCGGGGCATGTGACATTTGTATGGAAATCTGTCCTATTTAGAGGAATACATCTCGTTTCGCTGCAGCGGATGTGACCTTCTGCAGAAATGTGTCCCAAATTCATAAGTAAACAAGTGTGGAAAAAAATGCGCATTATTTTTACCGTATGTATCGCCAATCCGGAGCCATAAGTGAGGGAGTTGTGCACAAATCTGTCTTATTATTATTTCTATACAGGATTTATATATTATTATTATACAGGATTTATATATTATTATTATTATACAGGATTTATATAGCGCCAACAGTTTGCTCAGCGCTTTACAATATAACGGGAGACAATACAGCAACAATACAGTATAACAAGTATAACAGCCTTCTCTAGAGCAATATGAAAACTCCTCCTACAAGCTTTAACCAGTGCTCTGCTGGACACTGATAGAAGTCACAAGACTGCTATATACTGCTGATGAGAAAAGGTATTTAGCAGTTTATATTTACCAAAATAATTGCATTTCCATGTAGTGTGTACTGTGGGAGACCGGATATAGTGAATGCAGGGTCTGGGGAGAGCGGATATAGTGAATGCAGGGTCTGGGGAGACCAGATATAGTGAATGCAGGGTCCGGGGAGACCAGATATAGTGAATGCAGGGTCCGGGGGAGACCGGATATAGTGAATGCAGGGTCCGGGGAGAGCAGATATAGCGAATGCAGGGTCCTGGGAGACTGGATATAGTGAATGCAAGGTCCGGGGAGAGCGGATATAGCGAATGCAGGGTCTGGGGAGACCGGATATAGCAAATGCAGGGTCCGGGGAGACCAGATATAGTGAATGCAGGGTCCGGGGAGAGCGGATATAGTGAATGCAGGGTCCGGGGAGACCAGATATAGTGAATGCAGGGTCCGGGGAGAGCGGATATAGTGAATGCAGGGTCCGGGGAGAGCGGATATAGCGAATGCAGGGTCCGGGGAGAGCGGATATAGTGAATGCAGGGTCCGGGGAGACCGGGATATAGCGAATGCAGGGTCCGGGGAGACCGGATATAGTGAATGCAGGGTCCGAGGAGACCAGATGTAGTGAATGCAGGGTCCGGGGAGACCGGATATAATGAATGCAGGGTCCGGGGAGACCGGATATAATGAATGCAGGGTCTTGGGAAACCGGATATAGTGAATGCAGGGTCTGGGGAGAGCAGTTATAGTGAATGCAGGGTCCGGGGAGACCGGATATAGTGAATGCAGGGTTCCGGGAGACCGGATATAATGAATGCAGGGTCTGGGGAGACCGGATATAGTGAATGCAGGGTCCGGGGACACCGGATATAATGAATGCAGAGTCCGGGGAGAGCAGATATAGTGAATGCAGGGTCCGGGGAGACCGGATATAGTGAATGCAGGGTCCGGGGAGACCGGATATAGTGAATGCAGGGTCCGGGGAGACCGGATATAGTGAATGCAGGGTCCGGGGAGACCGGATATAGTGAATGCAGTGTCCGGGGAGAGCGGATATAGTGAATGCAGGGTCCGGGGAGACCGGATATAGTGAATGCAGGGTCCGGGGAGACCGGATATAGTGAATGCAGTGTCCGGGGAGAGCGGATATAGTGAATGCAGGGTCCTGGGTTTAGTAATACTTTACATTTTGAATTTGGCACAAAAAAAAAAAAATTCACAGTGGGGTGCCCATTAGTAAGACCCTCTTTTCAGAGATGGTAGCCTGTCTGGGACCCTGAGACAATCCTTGCTTTGTCAATTAATTTTCTGGATTCTTTGATCATTTTAGCTGATGGTCACTATTCTTAACCACTTCAGCTCCGGAAGATTTTACCCCTTTCCTGACCAGGCCATTTTTTGCTATTTGCAGTCATGCAACACTGTACCCAAATTAAATTTCTAGCAAATTTTTCACAAATAGAGCTTTCTTTTGGTGGTATTTGATCACCACTGGGTCTTTTATTTTTTATTATATAAACAAAAAAAGACTGAAAATTTTGAAAACAGGACAATATTCTTTACTTTCTACGATAAAACATATCCAATTAAAAAAAAATTTAAAATCTAATTTCTTCATAAATTTTGGCCAAAATGTACTTTGCTACATATTTGTGGTAAAAAAAAAATCCAAATAAGTGTATATTAATTGGCTTGCGTGAAAGTTATAGCATCTACAAACTATGGTATATGTACTGGAATTTTTATATATATATTTTTTTTATACTAGTAACGGCGGTGTTCAGCGACTTATAGTGGGACTGTGAGTATGGCAATTGTGTGGTCATGCAACACTGGACCCAAATGAAATTTATATAATTTTTCTTTTGGTGGTATTTGATCACCACTGGGGTTTTTTTTTTTTTAACTATATAAATGAAAAAAGACCTAACATTTTAAACGATTTTTTACTTTCTGCTATAAAACATATCCAATAAAAAATTGCAGAAAGTAAAAAGCACATCAGATGTGCTTTCCCACCCCTGGTGCAGAGGCTCTGAGCTCAGTGTTTGAGAGCTTGCTCCTGTGAGATATTGTAAGGCAAATAGCCCAGAAAGTACTGTAGGCAATCAACATTGCAGCTAACTGAATAGTAAGGAGGATCTAAGCCAGTGATCTCCAAACTGCATCTTAGGGCCAGATGCAGCCCTTTCCTACCCTTTATCTGCCCCTTGGGGTACTATTCTTCCCAGTATTGCTCTCACTGACATCAACAATGGGACATTATTCCTCCCACTGGCACCCATGATGGGGCACTGTTCCTCCCACTGACACCCATGATGGGGCACTGTTCCTCCCACTGACACCCATGATGGGGCACTGTTCCTCCCACTGGCACCAATGATGGGGCACTGTTCCTCCCCCTGACACCAATGATGGGGCACTGTTCCTCCCCCTGACACCAATGATGGGGCACTGTTCCTCCCACTGACACCAATGATGGGGCACTGTTCCTCCCCCTGACACCAATGATGGGGCACTGTTCCTCCCACTGACACCAATGATGGGGCACTGTTCCTCCCACTGACACCAATGATGGGGCACTGTTCTTCCCACTGATACCAATGACGGGGCACTATTCCTCCCACTGACACCAATGACGGGACACTATTACTCCTACTGACACCAATGACGGGACACTATTCCTCCCACTGACACCAATGACGGGTCACTATTCCTCCCACTGACACCAATGACGGGGCACTATTCATCCCACTGATATCAATGACGTGGCACTATTCCTCCCACTGATACCAATGACGGGGCACTATTCCTCCCACTGACACCAATGACGGGTCACTATTCCTCCCACTGACACCAATGACGGGTCACTATTCCTTCCACTGACACCAATGACGGGGCACTATGTCTCCCACTGATACCAATGAAGGGGCACTATTCATCCCACTGATACCAATGACGGGGCTCTGTTCCTCCCACTGATACCAATGACGGGGCTCTGTTCCTCCCACTGATACCAATGACGGGGCACTGTTCCTCCCCCTGACACCAATGACGGGGCACTGTTCCTTCCCCTGACACCAATGATGGGGCACTGTTCCTCCCACTGACACCAATGATGGGGCACTGTTCCTCCCCGACACCAATGATGGGGCACTGTTCCTCCCACTGATACCAATGATGAGGCACTATTCCTCCCACTGATACCAATGATGGGGCACTATTCTTCCCACTGATACCAATGATGGGGCACTATTCCTCCCACTGACACCAATAATGGGGCACTATTCTTCCCAATGACGGGACACTATTACTCCCACTGACACCAATGACGGGACACTATTCCTCCCACTGATACCAATGACGGGACACTATTCCTCCCACTGACACCAATGACGGGTCACTATTCATCCCACTGACACCAATGACGGGTCACTATTCCTCCCACTGACACCAATGACGGGGCACTATGCCTCCCCCTGACACCAATGACGGGGCACTGTTCCTCCCCCTGACACCAATGACGGGGCACTGTTCCTCCCCCTGACACCAATGACGGGGCACTGTTCCTCCCCCTGACACCAATGACGGGGCACTGTTCCTCCCCCTGACACCAATGACGGGGCACTGTTCCTCCCACTGACACCAATGACGGGGCACTGTTCCTCCCACTGATACCAATGACGAGGCACTATTCCTCCCACTGATACCAATGATGGGGCACTATTCCTCCCACTGACACCAATGATGGGGCACTATTCTTCCCAATGACGGGACACTATTACTCCCACTGACACCAATGACGGGTCACTATTCCTCCCACTGACACCAATGACGGGGCACTATTCCTCCCACTGACACCAATGACGGGGCACTATTCCTCCCACTGACACCAATGACGGGGCACTATTCCTCCCACTGACACCAATGACGGGGCACTATTCCTCCCACTGACACCAATGACGGGTCACTATTCCTCCCACTGACACCAATAACGGGGCACTATTCATCCCACAGACACCAATGACGGGGCACTATTCCTCCCACTGCTACCAATGACGGGGCACTATTCATCCCACTGATACCAATGACGTGGCACTATTCCTCCCACTGATACCAATGACGGGGCACTATTCCTCCCACTGATACCAGTGACGGGGCACTATTCCTCCCACTGACACCAATGACGGGTCACTATGCCTCCCACTGACACCAATGACGGGGCACTATGCCTCCCACTGATACCAATGACGGGGCACTGTTCATCTCACTGATACCAACGACGGGGCTCTGTTCCTCCCACTGATACCAACGACGGGGCTCTGTTCCTCCCACTGATACCAACGACGGGGCTCTGTTCCTCCCACTGATACCAACGACGGGGCTCTGTTCCTCCCACTGATACCACTGACGGGGCTCTGTTCCTCCCACTGATACCAACGACGGGGCTCTGTTCCTCCCACTGATACCAACGACGGGGCTCTGTTCCTCCCACTGACACCAACGACGGGGCACTGTTCCTCCCACTGACACCAACGACGGGGCACTGTTCCTCCCACTGACACCAACGACGGGGCACTGTTCCTCCCACTGACACCAACGACGGGGCTCTGTTCCTCCCACTGACACCAACGACGGGGCTCTGTTCCTCCCACTGATACCAACGACGGGGCACTGTTCCTCCCACTGATACCAATGACGGGGCACTATTCCTCCCACTGATACCAATGACGGGGCACTATTCCTCCCACTGACACCAATGACGGGTCACTATTCCTCCCACTGACACCAATAACGGGGCACTATGCCTCCCACTGACACCAATAACGGGGCACTATTCATCTCACTGATACCAACGACGGGGCTTTGTTCCACTGATACCAACGACGGGGCTCTGTTCCTCCCACTGATACCAATGACGGGGCTCTGTTCCTCCCACTGACACCAATGACGGGGCACTGTTCCTCCCACTGACACCAATGACGAGGCACTGTTCCTCCCACTGACACCAATGACGAGGCACTGTTCCTCCCACTGACACCAATGACGGGGCTCTGTTCCTCCCACTGACACCAATGACGGGGCTCTGTTCCTCCCACTGATACCAATGACGGGGATCTGTTCCTCCCACTGATACCAATGACGGGGCTCTGTTCCTCCCACTGACACCAATGACGAGGCACTATTCCTCCCACTGATACCAATGACGGGGCACTATTCCTCCCAATGACACCCACGTGGGCATTATTCCTCCCACTAATACAAATGATGGGGCAGCATTCTTCCCACTTATATCCAAGTTGGGGCACTATTCCTCATCCTACTGACCTCAGGCACTATGTAATTTTGTTTTTTTTTTACTCCTTCTGACCACCAAACCTGAGGCATTGTTTAGTCCCACTGATGAGGGATTTTCTACACCCACCAGCCACAATCCAGCCCCACCCTAAAGTATGAAAGACTGTACACTAGCCCTTTGTTTAGAAAGTTTGGAGACCCCTGATCTAAGCTAAAAAAAAGTTAAGATTTGCTACTGTATTGGTCGCATCTAAAAATGTTAATTGTGCATAAGCAGAACCCTGATAAAATAACCTAACAATAACAGTGCTCTTTCTCTGATTGGGTACCCCTGTATTGTAGTCCCATAGGTCCATACTGTATCTGCAAAATGCAGCCATGTGAGGCATTGTGACCTATCTGCTAGCCTCACTAGGGAGAGACTAGTGAAATTTGGCGATGTCATTAATGAGCTGCTCACTTTTCCCTTTGCTGGAGAGGAAGCTGTGCATAGGGACGTGCAGTGCAAGGATCTCCCTGCTCCTTCTTCATCCATTTCGTGGACCGGTGCTTCCTCCATTTCTCTTGCTGCATATTGATCATTGCCTATATAGGCAATACTGGTAACTAATCCTCTGTTTCATTTTTTTTTTCGGCCACAGCTTCTCCAGTACAGGTCCTCTTTAAAGGATAATTGTTCTTGATTCGTCTGTTGACTGAACTGAGCCAGCCTGTACATAGGACGAGCACAAACACACCTAGAGCAGTTGTATGTAGTTGGTGTTGACATACACACAATTAAACACATGTTGCACAGGCAGGATGCGGTGTTCCAGGAAGTTGTCGGTTGCAGTGTTGACTTCTCTCACAGACGTTCAGCGAGCAAAGATGACAAATAAAAGAAAAAAAAAAAGAACATAACTCACATTTACACTTGAATTATGATCTCAGGAAAAAGCATTTAAATACGTTACCAAGCTTTTACTAGAAATAACGTCACAGTACATGACCAAGCTGACCCCTTTCTGAAATTAAAGGTGACCCCCCCCCCCCCAACCTAAGCCAAACCTTTAAACATAAATCCCTAAAGAAATGTTGCACTTGCCCTCCGGAAGATTTTCCCCTTCCTGACCAGGCCATGATTTGCTATTCAGCACTGCGCTACTTTAACTGACAATTGCGTGGTTATGCAACATTGTACCCAAATGAAATTTAGATTTTTTTTTTTTTTACAGAAATAGAGCTTTCTTTTGGTGGTATATATTAACCCCCCTGGCGGTATTCCCGAGTGTAGTAAATAATTTTTTTTGGTCCAAAAAACTACAAAAATGCCAGTTTGCAGCGTTTTACTGTGTTTTTAAGCATTAGAGCGTTTTTACAGCTGAAAACTCCTCTAGAAACCCACTAGTTATGGGTTTTTTTCTACCCAAAAAAACACTGGATTACAATCTATGTGTGCATGGACACTTAGGATAACACGCCTGGGATGGATACACATAGGATAACACGCCGGGGATGGACACACATAGGATAACACGCCTGGGATGGACACACATAGGATAACACGCCGGGGATGGACACACATAGGATAACACGCCGGGGATGGACACACATAGGATAACACGCCGGGGATGGACACACATAGGATAACACGCCGGGGATGGACACACATAGGATAACACGCCGGGGATGGACACACATAGGATAACACGCCGGGCATGGACACACATAGGATAACACGCCGGGCATGGACACACATAGGATAACACGCCGGGCATGGACACACATAGGATAACACGCCGGGCATGGACACACATAGGATAACACGCCGGGCATGGACACACATAGGATAACACGCCGGGCATGGACACACATAGGATAACACGCCGGGCATGGACACACATAGGATAACACGCCGGGCATGGACACACATAGGATAACACGCCGGGCATGGACACACGGGATAACACGCCGGGCATGGACACACGGGATAACACGCCGGGCATGGACACACATAGGATAACACGCCGGGCATGGACACACATAGGATAACACGCCGGGCATGGACACACATAGGATAACACGCCGGGCATGGACACACATAGGATAACACGCCGGGCATGGACACACATAGGATACACGCCGGGCATGGACACACATAGGATAACACGCCGGGCATGGACACACATAGGATAACACGCCGGGCATGGACACACATAGGATAACACGCCGGGCATGGACACACATAGGATAACACGCCGGGCATGGACACACATAGGATAACACGCCGGGCATGGACACACATAGGATAACACGCCGGGCATGGACACACGGGATAACACGCCGGGCATGGACACACGGGATAACACGCCGGGGATGGACACACGGGATAACACGCCGGGGATGGACACACGGGGTAACACGCCGGGGATGGACACACGGGATAACACGCCGGGGATGGACACACGGGATAACACGCCGGGGATGGACACACGGGATAACACGCCGGGGATGGACACACGGGATAACACGCCGGGGATGGACACACAGGGTAACACGCCGGGGATGGACACACAGGATAACACGCCGGGGATGGACACACGGGATAACACGCCGGGGATGGACACACGGGATAACACGCCGGGGATGGACACACGGGATAACACGCCGGGGATGGACACACGGGATAACACGCCGGGGATGGACACACAGGGTAACACGCCGGGGATGGACACACAGGATAACACGCCGGGGATGGACACACAGGATAACACGCCGGGGATGGACACGTAGGATAACACGCCGGGGATGGACACACATAGGATAACATGCCGGGGATGGACACACATAGGATAACATGCCGGGGATGGACACACATAGGATAACATGCCGGGGATGGACACACAGGATAACATGCCGGGGATGGACACACAGGATAACATGCCGGGGATGGACACACAGGATAACATGCCGGGGATGGACACACAGGATAACATGCCGGGGATGGACACACAGGATAACATGCCGGGGATGGACACACAGGATAACATGCCGGGGATGGACACACAGGATAACACGCCGGGGATGGACACACAGGATAACACGCCGGGGATGGACACATAGGATAACACGCCGGGGATGGACACACAGGATAACACGCCGGGGATGGACACACAGGATAACATGCCGGGGATGGACACACAGGATAACATGCCGGGGATGGACACATAGGATAACATGCCGGGGATGGACACACAGGATAACACGCCGGGGATGGACACACAGGATAACACGCCGGGGATGGACACATAGGATAACATGCCGGGGATGGACACACAGGATAACATGCCGGGGATGGACACATAGGATAACATGCCGGGGATGGACACACAGGATAACATGCCGGGGATGGACACATAGGATAACATGCCGGGGGGTTTACTGGCTGTAGAACAAAAACACCAAAAGCCAAAAACAGCCGCTGTAAAACCGTCCTGTGTGCATGAGGACTAAACGTGAATTTTGGAAATTCATTTACAACATCTTTATTCAAAATTTAAGATGTATCCAATCACTTCCTTCTTCACCAGGATCAGTTCTCAGTTTTTGAAGGTTTTCACAGTAGTAAAACCAGCCTGCAGTTTATATCAGTGTGTATATATACAGACTTCCTGTAATAAACCACAGGCCTACTGAATGATCACATGAAGGGGCTGCTAATGTGTGAACTGGACAAAAGGAAACACTGTGGGGTTTATTTACTAAAGCTGGAGGATGCAAAATCAGGCTCACTTTTTCATAGAAACCAATCAGCATACAGGTTTTATTGCCAAAGCTTAATGGAACAAGCTGATTGGTTTCTGTGCAGAAGTGAGCCTGATTTTGCACTCTCCAGCTTTAGAGTAAAGGTGGGAATAGAAATCGACCGATCGGTCATCCGATGACCGAGAGGCGTTCGTTCGTTGGTCGAAATCGTGGCCCACATTAACCTCCCTAGCAGTCTGATTATGTCAGTATTTCTGTGCTCGAAGCGGTACATTTTTTGCATGGAAATATGTTGTTTTTTTATTGTAGGCCTTAGGAATAACTCACTGAAATCTGTCCGACCAAGAGTCTAGTAAACATCCCGGGTATGATAAAACTGAGTTTTGTAGAACATTCATTACGCTCATTACATGAAAGTAAGGTTAATAATATCACTTAGATGACAAAATCTTCAGTTTTACTCAAATCAGTTGATGCAAAAATGAATCCACCCCACAACCAAAAATCCTCCATCTAGTATTTTGTATGACCTCCATGATTTGTAAGGACAGCACCAAGTCTTCTAGGCATGGAGTGAACAATTTGGTGACATATTGCAACATCGATCTTTTTTCATTCTTCAAGAACGACCTCTATTAGAGCCTGGATGCTGGATGGAGAGTGAAGCTCAACTTGTCTCTTCAGAATTCCCCATAGGTGTTCGATGGGGATCAGATCAGGAGACATACTTGGCCACTGAATCACTTTCACCTCTTCAGAAATGCAACAGTGGCCTTAGATGTGTGTTTTGGATCAATGTCATGTTGGAAAAGGCCAAGGGCACCGAGTGATGGTAGCATCTTCTCTTTCAGTGTAGAGCAGTACATCTGTGAATTCATGATGCCATCAATGAAATGCAGCTCCCCAACACCAGCAGCACTCATGCAGCCCCACAGAAGGACACTGCCACCACCATGCTTCACTGTAGGCACCATGCATTTTTCTTTGTACTCCTCACTTTTGCAATATCATACAGTTTTGAAGCCATCAGTTCCAAAACCAATTATCTTGGTCTCTTCACTCCAGAGTACAGAGTCCCAGTTTAGCATGGGCCCAGGCAAATTATAGGCAAGCTTTTTTTGTGCATGGGCTTTAGGTGAGGCTTCCTTCGTGGATGACACCCATGCATGCCATTCCTCTGCAGTGTATGCCGTATTGTGTCATGGGAAACAATCACCCCAGCTTGGCTTTTTACTTCCTTAGCTAACTTCAGTGAACTTGCATGGCGAATTACTTCAACCCTTCTCATCAGAAGACGCTCCTGTGGAGGTGTTACCTTCTGTGGACAGCCTGGACGTCTCTGTGACATAGTTGCAGTTCTGTCTTTGGTAAATTTTTGTATCACTTTTGCTACAGTATTCTGACTGATAAGTAAAGCTTTGCTGATCTTCTTGTAGCCTTCACCTTTCTTGTGTAAAGAAATTATTTTCTTCCTCAGGCCTTGTGACATTTCTCTTCCATGTGGCGCCATTGCTGACAGTATTAAATGGGAGGGGTTTTCTTTATTAGGTAACGCCCTTTTATAATCTGCTGTCTGCTGGACACCTGTTTAATGAATAATTAGACTCACCTGTAGTTGAATTCTTGTTCATTAGGAATTTGTCTAAAATTTAGCTGTGCTCCTAAGATGTTCATTGGGGTGTATTCACTTTTGCAACATGGTCTTGAATGAATTTGTTAGGAAAAATACTTTTTTGTGTGTGCAAATTAACAAATCTTGTTTGTAATCAATGGCCCACATTTGTGGGAGGATTTTGTAGTATAGTGATCCATAGAAAATGTGGATTCTGAAAGGAAGGGAAAGGATTTCTGACCAATCTGTTGTGGTGGACTCATTTATGCTGAGCGCTGTATAGTTCTCATGATCTGCGCTCTGTACTCTATAGCAGACCCGAAGCTACAATACTGCCCTCTTCAGGACAGTATTGTGACCTTAGTTCTGCTTTGAGTTCATCTGACAATTTTCCATCTGACTCTTTCCATATGTCAATCAAAGGATGTCAGGTGGGAGGATGCCGACCCACAAAGTAACATTTGCTCAGTGTATGGCCAGCTTTAGACTTTTAGGCTCCATGTACACGGGACATTTGGGAAAACTCTTCTGAACGATAGAAACTGACTGCTGAAAAACGTAAGTTAAAAAAGTCTGTTTAGCCGCGTTTGCATACCGCGTTTATAGGCGTGGGTGTTTGCGTTTAGAAGCGTTTTTTAAAAATAACATCCAAAATGCCCAGAATGCACTGAAAAACAGTAAAAAATTATCTATTTCAGACATTTCAAGAGGAATAGAGTGAGCAGAAGCAGAGAGAGCAGTATGTGTGGAGATGACCTGTCTTCTCTGCTTGTATTCACTATGGATCCCATCATGAGCATAATGCGGCGCGTTCTACCATTTTTTCCTTCACGCGAAACCTGGAACTGACTGCGCTGGTGTACCGGGTCCATTTGAATACACGGAAAATGCTTTGCATGCATTTCTGATGATGAAAAAAGGATCTGGACAGCATCTGGATATGGAAGAGTTAAAAACACTTCTAAACGCAAGTAAACGTGGTTAGCCGCATTTAAAAGCATTTGAAACGCTGATAAAATCTACTCCTGAACGCAACTTTGGTGCGTTAAAAAAAACGACTGTAAACTCAACTGCCTGTAAACGAAGATGTATACATGGACACATAGGAACACATTAGGGAGAGTTCAGGGGCTGCTGAAAAAAAAATGCAGAAAGCTTCTGAACATCAGTTTATCAGCTGCAGTATACATGAGCCCTTAGGATGCCATCCCTTTTTCTGGCCATACATGGGTTGATTTTTGAACAATTTTTCATTCGAAAATCAGACCTAAGAATAATCAGCCGATTTTCGCTCTGGTAGCTTTCCTAGCGGTCTGATTATGTCCATATTTCTGTGCTCAAAGCGGTACATTTTTTTGCATGGAAATATGTATTTTTTTATTGTAGGCCTGTAATTTTTAGGAATAACTCACTGAAATCTGTCCGAACAAGAGTCTAGTAATCATCCCGGGTATGATAAAACTTGAAACACGAAATCATAAATTATAATTTAATAAATAACCATAAAAAATAATAATATAATAATAATAAATTTAATTCAATAATATAATCAAACTAAAAACACTGAAATGTGAAATATAGTGCCAAGTTCGCACATTGCTGAGCAAAGTCGCAGAATTGTTTTCAGTGTCTGATGAGGAATTTCCCCCACGAATCATTATCACTCAATTCTGCAAGTGGTTCTGATTTACTATCGCTGTTCTCTAGCCGGTCTAAAACCGCTTTTGACCTAAAGGGACGCTTTTTGGACGCCATGGACTTTTCTAAGTTTCCAGGCAGAAAGAACAGTAAAAATGCAGGCAGGGCGCCGGACAAAGCACTCGGGACAAAATGTATGTGAAATGGTTTGATACAGGAATGTTATACTATGTGATTTTAGTGTATTTAGTGAATGTCACTTTTTCACATTTTTAAATTTTCCCGCCGTTCCGGCCCCCCATACGTCCCGACGCTCACAGGGAACGGAACCCAGAAGACAGATGCCGGCATCGGCCGGAGGACATTACAGGGGACGCTGCAGGGGGGACATCGCGGGAGCGCAGGACAAGGTAAGAGAAGAAGAGATCCTGGAGCAGTGTATTCCCGAGTGTAGCTCCAGGTTACCCCTTGCGGTGCTGAAACTTTACCCCGAGCTACACTCGGGAATACCGCCAGGGGGGTATGTGAGGGAGGAAAGGCAGGACAGAACACACAGAGTGGATGGCAGACGCACAAAGCTTTATTGAGACAAACAGACGGCAGTCCTTCAATACAGGGGGGGGTGGCAGAGAGGGTGGATTTGCCGCTAAATGGTAACGAGGGGGCCCCACCCACTTATAGTCCACTAGGAGAGCCAAGGGGGTGTCCCTGTAACAGGGGTAGTCCGACACAGGAGAGGGGTGCGAGGAGTCACCACCGCAACAGTTCAGGTAACACAGTGGGAAGCAGGTACTCACGGATCCAACAGGGTGCCTGGTCTCCCAGGGGTAGAAGCAGAACGCAGGTACCTGTGGAGTCCGGATCAGGCGGGTGGCCTCTGGCTCTGGCAGGCGGGCTGCGGTAGTCTCTCCCCCTTCTGTGGGGTCTCTGGCAAAAAACAGGCAGGCTGGGATAGTCTCTCCCCCTTCTGTGCGGTCTCTCGCAATTGCAGGTAGGCTTTCTCTGGTTGTCTCTTCCCTCCTGTGGGGTCTGCGTGAGGCTGGGGAGTAGGCTTGCAGAGTCTATTCACAAGGGTCTCGCCGAAGCTTGAGATCCCTTGCGGACTCCACACCGGGTTAAGTGGGGCAATGGCACTGGCCGATTTTCATGGTTCCTCCCCATTTCGTTTATCGGGCAAGCTGGAAAATTCATGGAAAAACTACAGATTTTTTGAAGTCATTGGTGGCACCATCGGATTACAGAACGATGTTTTCGATCGAAAAATCGTTCGGAATTCGACCCATGTACGTCCTGCTTTGAAGTAGGAGACGCTCAGGAGATGGCCCCATAGAAGTCTATGAAGATATAATGAGCATGTGTGGCCAGCACATGGAAAGTTTTCTCCAAACATTGCGGCAATCCACAGAAAGTAGGAGTAAGGCATATGGGGAGGGAGAAATGCTGTAGCTGGTGGGAGGTTGGGGGGTGGGGGGACAAGGATAAATGCACTTTGCAAGCGCACTTATCCTTTAAGCAAGCCATTCATCCTTGAAGAAAGGCTGAAAGCACTTCTTATCTTTAATTATAACAGGTGCAATCAGTCTTTCACTTCTTAATGGCAAGTTTAATTCAACTCCGAGAAACTGGGTCAGGCCACATCAGTATTACCGGTGAGATGTGACAATAATTAAACCTGCCAGGTATTTATCTACGCATCTTTTTTTTTTTAAAAGGGAAATACACAACAGATTTGTATAACTATACTTTCTGGTGCTTTCTTCTCACAGTATCATATACACAGATCAGCCATAACTTTATGACCACTGACATGTCAACTCCTTGGCGCCGGCACCTCCCGGCCCTTTAAGGGTTTCAGAAGTCGGGGCGGGGTTTAGGGTCATGTGACCACCGTGACACGTGGTCACATGCTCGGGAAAGGTCCCGATCGAAAGAGGAGATTGGGACCTTTCCGTGAGTACCAGATATGTGTGCTGGGAGCACGCAGGGCGTGCGTTCTCAGCACATATGTTCTTTTTTAATAGAACGCAAATGTGTGGCTGCTTGGCATCTAGGCCCAGACACCGGGAGGTCGCGTCTAGGCCCAGACACCGGGAGGTTGCGTCTAGGTCCAGACACCGGGAGGTCGCGTCTAGGTCCAGACACCGGGAGGTCGCGTCTAGGCCCAGACACCGGGAGGTCGCGTCTAGGCCCAGACACCGGGAGGTTGCGTCTAGGTCCAGACACCGGGAGGTCGCGTCTAGGTCCAGACACCGGGAGGTCGCGTCTAGGCCCAGACACCGGGAGGTCGCACATTTGCATGCGGCCGGCGTGAAGAGGTTTAGCGAATAATATTGAATTTCTTACGACAATGGCATCTGAAATTAGGTAGCAAGTAAACATGTTGTCCCTGAAGTTGGATGTGTTGAAAGCAGAAAAAAATGGGTATCGCAGTTTGTCGTGTATGGGGCCGTGTAGCTGCAAATCGGTCAGGGTGCCCATGCTGACCCGTGTCCACAGCCAAAAGTGCCTACAATGGGCACGTGAGCTTCAGAACTGGACCACAGAGCAATGGAAGGAGGTGGCCTGCTATGATGAATCACGTTTTCTTTTCCATCATGTCGATGGCCGGGTGTGTGTGCATCCTGGGGAGGAGATGGCGCTAGGATGCGGTAAGGGAAAAAGGCAAGCAGTGTGATGCTTTGGGCAATGTTCTGCTGGGAATCCTCGGGTCCTGCCATTCATGTGGATGTTACTTTGACACATACCACCTACCTAAACATTGTTGGTGACCAAGTACACCCCTTCATTGAAACAGTATTCCCCAATGGCTTTGGCCTCTCAGCAGGACAATGGACCCTGCCGCACTGCGAAAAATGGTTTGAGGAAGTCTCCAATTTTTTTTTTTGTCGTTGGAAGGAAAGGGGCCCCATCATTGGAATCAGTGGGAGGTTTAGTGCACAATCACTGGTGCCAGTGAGAATAGTGCCCCATCTTTGGTGCCAGTGAGAGAAATAGTGTCCCATCATTGGTGTCAGTGGGAGGAATAGTGCCCCATCGTTGGTGTCAGTGGGAGGAATAGTGACCCATCGTTGGTGTCAGTGGGAGGAATAGTGCCCCATCGTTGGTGTCAGTGGGAGGAATAGTGCCCCATCGTTGGTGTCAGTGGGAGGAATAGTGCCCCATCGTTGGTGTCATTGAGAGGAATAGTGCCTCATATCTGTGGCAGGAATAGGGTTCTATCATTGGTATCAGTGGGAGGAATAGTCCCCAATCATTGGTGTCAGTGGAAGGAATAGTGCCCCATCATTGGTGTCAGTGGAAGGAATAGTGCCCCATCATTGGTGTCAGTGGAAGGAATAGTGCCCCATCATTGGTATCAATGGGCGGAATAGTGCCCCATCATTGGTATCAATGGGCGGAATAGTGCCCCATCATTGGTATCAATGGGAGGAATAGTGCCCCATCATTGGTATCAATGGGAGGAATAGTGCCCCATCATTGGTAACAATGGGAGGAATAGTGCCCCATCATTGGTATCAGTGGAAAGAATAGTGCCCCATCATTGGTGTCAGTGGAAGGAATAGTGCCCCATCATTGGTATCAGTGGGAGGAATAGTGCCCCGTCATTGGTATCAGTGGAAGGAATAGTGCCCCATCATTGGTATCAATGGGAGGAATAGTGCCCCATCATTGGTGTCAGTGGGAGGAATAGTGCCCCATCATTGGTGTCAGTGGGAGGAATAGTGCCCCATCATTGGTATCAGTGGGAGGAATAGTGCCCCATCATTGGTATCAGTGGAAGGAATAGTGCCCCATAATTGGTATCAGTGGAAGGAATAGTGCCCCGTCATTGGTGTCAGTGGAAGGAATAGTGCCCCATCATTGGTATCAGTGGGAGGAATAATGCCCCGTCATTGGTATCAGTGGGAGGAATAGTGCCCCATCATTGGTGTCAGTGGAAGGAATAGTGCCCCATAATTGGTATCAGTGGAAGGAATAGTGCCCCATAATTGGTATCAGTGGAAGGAATAGTGCCCCGTCATTGGTGTCAGTGGAAGGAATAGTGCCCCGTCATTGGTATCAGTGGGAGGAATAATGCCCCGTCATTGGTATCAGTGGGAGGAATAGTGCCCCATCATTGGTGTCAGTGGAAGGAATAGTGCCCCATCATTGGTGTCAGTGGAAGGAATAGTGCCCCATCATTGGTGTCAGTGGAAGGAATAGTGCCCCATCATTGGTATCAATGGGAGGAATAGTGCCCCATCATTGGTGTCAGTGGGAGGAATAGTGCCCCATCATTGGTATCAGTGGAAGGAATAGTGCGCCATCATTGGTGTCAGTGGGAGGAATAGTGTCCCATCATTGGTGTCAGTGGGAGGAATAGTGCCCCATCATTGGTGTCAGTGGGAGGAATAGTGCCCCATCATAGGTGTCAGTGGGAGGAATAGTGCCCCATCATTGGTGTCAGTGGGAGGAATAGTGCCCCATCATTGGTGTCAGTGGGAGGAATAGTGCCCCATCATTGGTGTCAGTGGGAGGAATAGTGCCCCATCATTGGTGTCAGTGGGAGGAATAGTGCCCCATCATTGGTGTCAGTGGGAGGAATAGTGCCCCATCATTGGTGTCAGTGGGAGGAATAGTGCCCCATCATTGGTGTCAGTGGGAGGAATAGTGCCCCATCATTGGTGTCATTGAGAAGAATAGTACCCCATCATTGGTATAAGTGGGAAGAAATGTGTGCAACCATTGATGTTGGCAGGGGGGGGGGGGGGAATAGTGTCTCAGCATTGGTGTCAGTGAGAGCTGGACAGGCAAATTTGGAAAGCACTGTGCTAAAGGAAAATGTTCTGTTCACTTTGGAAGGAATACCCAATCACATGCAACAGGGAAAAAGGAAATAATAATGTCCCTTTGGGGCTAATAAAATATTCTAAATCTGAAACAGCATTTTTGCGGTCACATAATTGGTTGGTGGAATCAGCAGAGCTTCTCTCCAATCACTAAACTCTGGGAAATCTCTCTTGCAATCTGAAACACCCCCAATTGTTGCAGAGCTTTATGTACTATCCATTCACATCAGTCCCTGCATTCAGGGAGCGTACAATCTACAGTCCTGATCTCACAGACATGGGCCAGTTTAGACAGGAGACAGTTAACCCACCAGCATGTCTTATGGAGGGTGGAGGGAAACCAAAACCCCATGCAAGCATGCAAACTCCATGTAGATAGTGTCCTGACTGGGATTGAGGAGCCTGAAAGCTGCAAGGTAGGAGTGCTGATCACTAAGCCACAGTTTGATGGATCACTGGGGATAATTCATGACCCACCATGCGGAGCTGCTGTGGATCACCAACCATGGGCCCGGCCTCTGATAATTCCTTTCTTGAGGGTAAAGCCAAACACTAGAGAATTGTTTGTTTTTGTTTTTTTGCTATATATATATATATAAAATGAGCTACAGGTATAATGTAAGTTCACCTTTTCACAAAAAAACAAAAAAGGTGATCTAATTCCAAATATCCTGGCCACCCCGCTGCATATAGTAGCCTCGAGCTGCGGGTGTACAGGTCAAAATGTAAAAACCTTGATGGTGTCATAGGATAACCAGAGGAGCTTACACTCTAATGTCCGACTCAGAAACTCAGTGCAGGGATGGTGGGAACCCCTCATAATGAGCACAACAGGTGTACAGACCCAGTACAAGGATGGTGGGAACCCCTCATAATGAGCACAGCGGGTGTACAGACCTGAGAACTCAGCACAGGGATGGTGGGAACCTCTCCTAATGGGCACAGCGGGTGTATAGACCCGGGAACTGAGCACAAGGATGGTGGGAAGCCCTCATAATGGGCACAGCAGGTGTACAGAACCGGGAACCAAGCACATGGATGGTGGGAACCCCTCATAATGGGCACAGCAGGTGTACAGACCCGGGGACTCAGCACAGGGATGGTGGGAACCTCTCATAATGGGCACAGCAGGTGTACAGACCCGGGAGCTCAGTGCAAGGATAGTGGGATCCCATCACAATGGACTCAGCAGGAGTACAGAGCATGGAAGTCAGCACAGAGAGTGGGAACCCCTCATAATGGGCACAGCAGGTGTACAGACCTGGGAACTCAGCACAGGGATGGTGGGAACCCTCATAATTTTCACTGCACGTGGACAGACCCAGGAATTCAGGACAAGGATGATGGGAACCTCTCAGAGTAGAACAGTGGGTGTACGGACACAGGAACTCAGCACAGGGTTGGAAGGAACCCTCTCCCAATGGGCACAGCAGAGCTGACAGCAGTGATGGTGGGAACCTGTAATAATTTTCCTGTTTGTTCTGGCTGCACCAGCCTCTCACCACCATTAGATGGCAGTATAAGCTCACACCTAAGCGGTTAGTGAAATGTATGAAATGGTTACATTGACTTTCTGTGATAGTTGCAGCTGGTCACATGGGGGCTCCAGCTTGACCCTTCTGTGTCTCGGGGGACGGGGGGGGGGGGGATTTTAATTTACACGGTTCCACTTTGCTAAATCACACAGTGCAATGCGGGGGCCACTCATTTTGAGAGAAACCCCAATGCACCTCCCCGATGGCCGTGTGATGCGTCCCAACAATGTACTAAGGTGTGTTACTATACAGCTCACTGCCAGAAACAGTCCGAGATTGGTGCTTTATTCTACTGACATATACCATAGTGCTGTACCAGAATGTTCCACTCAGTCCCTACAGCACAGGGGTTACACTACTTACTTCCCAGAGTCACACATTAATATTTCAGGTACTTATATAGCGCCATCAATTTACGCAGCGCTTTACATATATATTGTACATTCACATCAGTCCCTAACCCTCAAGGGGTGTACAATCTAAGGTCCCTAACTCACATTCATACATACACATACTAGGGACAATTTAGACAGGAGACAATGAACCTACCAGCATGTCTTTGGAGTGTGGGAGGAAACCAGAGTATCCGGAGGAAACCCACGCAGGCACAGGGAGAACATGCAAACTCCAGTATTATAAATTTCTATAACTCTGATATATACCATAGCGCTGTACAACGATCACTGAGCCAGTCCCATCAGTCTCTGCACTAGAGAGGTTGGTTGTGCTGTAGCTCTCTCTCCAGACACTAGGGGGCCAGGCCTGCTTGCCTGGCCCCAGCGAGGATGAATGTTTCTGGGAATGGCCCAGACCATGTTCCCCCCCCTGAGGGACCCAGCTTGCACCCCCAAGCTTCATCTACACCTGAAGATCTTGGCTGTGGCTCTAAAAAAGGGGAATCCCTTCCTGCCTTCAGAGAGTGGGATGCTGACCATTTGGTGAGAATTGCAAAGGAGGAAAAGCTGATGAACCTGAAAGCAAATTATAAGAAAAAGTTTTACATGATAAAGCATGGAGCAGCAAGCGGCAGAGGCTGAAGCCAGAGCTGAAAGGTCTGGAGGATGCCATCAAGATGCAGCAGAGTTTGGTCAGAGCACTGAAGGAAAATAGCAGAGCGCATACAAGGAGAGATTCCAGAATGAGGAAAGGTTCAAGAAAATGAAGGGAGACACAGTAAAGCTTCAGCACTGGCGGTGGCAGTACAGGTGGAGAGCAAGGAGGGGGTCCTGGATGCTGCCCCTGGTATCCCATCCACCTTAGGATGTGTTTCACTGAAGGAAATGGCGGCTACTGCCTCACTCCCTCCCCAGCAAGGTGGAGGAACAACACAGGAGGTAGAGGACAATGGCAGAGGGCTGCTAAAGGTTATTAATGAATTAGAGTCTCCCGTAAGTGGAAGAACCTTCTGATTTTCAGAAGATTCTGCGGATGAGGATGATGGGGAGGATTCTGTACCTGGTCCTGTAAAGCAGTGGTTCTCAACCTTCCTAATGCCGCGACCCTTTAATACAGTTCCTCATGTTGTGGTGACCCCCAACCATAAAATTATTTACCCAGTAATTATAATTCATGAGTGTCGTTTTACCTCTAATACTGCTGCTTTCTACACAGTAGCTGCTTTCAGCACAGTAGCTGCTTTTAACAGAGTAGCTGCTTTCAACACAGCAGCTGCTTTCTACACTGCTCTTTACACATCGGAAATATGTGTTTTCTGATGGTCTTAGGGGACCCCTGTGAAAGAAGTCGCGACCCACAGGTTGAGAACCACTGCTGTAAAGGAAAGCGTGACTGAGCAGCCATGATTTATTAAAAGTGACGGTGTGGACTCAAGTACGGAGAGCGGTGCAGGCCCCGGCACGGAGAGCGGTGTGGACTCTGGCGTGGAGAGCGGTGTGGGCCCTGGCACGGAGAGCGGCGCGGGCCCCGGCGTGGAGAACGGTGTGGACTCCAGTATGGTGAGCGGTGTGCAGAGCAGAGTTTTGGAGGGAAATCCTCCAGTGTCTGTACAGAGCTGTCCAAGGAAGATGGCTGCTGTGCTTGCAGGACTGCACTCTGCTGATCCCCATTCCATGACTGTGGACTCTGTTGGAGGGAAGGTAAAGGGGGGAACTGACATTTCTAAACAATCCCTGCTGGTGGCTGCAAGTGCAGCAGAAAATGGTGGGAAGAAAAATGTCAGCTGCACTGTGAAGGGTGTTGCTGAAACCCAGGGGAGAGTAACCAAGAGTGGAAGGCTTTTGCCTAAGAGTATGTTGGGGAAGGAGGAGACAGGAGCATCTGGTGTGAGTGGGTCTGCTGGGAGCAGTAGTGCCACAAGTGAAAGTGTGTGAATGATAAAAGTGCTTGAAATGCTGGAAGGGGGAATGCATCTGTGCTGGTGGATGGAGTGGCTGCTGGCTCTAATGGTCATTTGCAGAGCGGGGGTTCTGAGGCTCGTGCAACCAATGGGCAGGGTGCAGCTTTAAGGTCTGGCTGGTACATCTCATACTACAAGTAAAACTTATGCTGGGGCTCTGGCTGGGAGGAGGGGGTCACGTCAAGCTGTCACAGCTCAGGGGGAAGGTCTGCCATCTGCACCCCTGTCTTTCAGGCAGCGGAATGTGGTGCAGCTCAGGTGGGAGGGTGGTGCTCCCCGTCAGGAAGTCAGTTGTGGAAAAGATTTTGGCGATAGGTTTTAAGGCTGATGACATCTTTGCTTTGATCAGTCCAGTGGGCTCCTAAGAGTATGACCTCTCCTGTGTGCGCCCCGAGTCTCTCGCCTTGTCCCAAAACTTGTCTCACGCCAACCTCTTGTGAGGAATGTCACCATCCTAGTAAAGAATGAATCGATTCCTACTGCTGACTTGGCTGTCTGGCTGAGATTTAGGGAGCTACTGACCCCTCTGAAAAACATCGTGGATGAGAGGGGGACATGGACTGGTGGGTGGTCGGTGCGGATGAGAGGGGACATGGACTGGTGGGTGGTCGGTGCGGATGAGAGGGGCATACGGACTGGTGGGTGGTCGGTGCGGATGAGAGGGGGATACGGACTGGTGGGTGGTCGGTGCGGATGAGAGGGGGATACGGACTGGTGGGTGGTCGGTGCGGATGAGAGGGGGATACGGACTGGTGGGTGGTCGGTGCGGATGAGAGGGGGATACGGACTGGTGGGTGGTCGGTGCGGATGAGAGGGGGATACGGACTGGTGGGTGGTCGGTGCGGATGAGAGGGGGATACGGACTGGTGGGTGGTCGGTGCGGATGAGAGGGGGATACGGACTGGTGGGTGGTCGGTGCGGATGAGAGGGGGATACGGACTGGTGGGTGGTCGGTGCGGATGAGAGGGGGATACGGACTGGTGGGTGGTCGGTGCGGATGAGAGGGGGATACGGACTGGTGGGTGGTCGGTGCGCATTATAGGGGGATACGGACTGGTGGGTGGTCGGTGCGGATGAGAGGGGGATACGGACTGGTGGGTGGTCGGTGCGGATGAGAGGGGGATACGGACTGGTGGGTGGTCGGTGCGGATGAGAGGGGGATACGGACTGGTGGGTGGTCGGTGCGGATGAGAGGGGGATACGGACTGGTGGGTGGTCGGTGCGGAAGAGAGGGGGATACGGACTGGTGGGTGGTCGGTGCGGATGAGAGGGGGATACGGACTGGTGGGTGGTCGGGGATATGGACTGGTGGGTGGTCGGTGCGGATAATAGGGGGATATGGACTGGTGGGTGGTCGGTGCGGATTATAGGGGGATATGGACTGGTGGGTGGTCGGTGCAGATGAGAGGGGACATGGACTGGTGGGTGGTCGGTGCGGATGAGAGGGGCATACGGACTGGTGGGTGGTCGGTGCGGATAAGAGGGGGATACGGACTGGTGGGTGGTCGTTGCGGATGAGAGGGGGATACGGACTGGTGGGTGGTCGGTGCGGATGAGAGGGGGATACGGACTGGTGGGTGGTCGGTGCGGATGAGAGGGGGATACGGACTGGTGGGTGGTCGGTGCGGATGAGAGGGGGATACGGACTGGTGGGTGGTCGGTGCGGATGAGAGGGGGATACGGACTGGTGGGTGGTCGGTGCGGATGAGAGGGGGATATGGACTGGTGGGTGGTCGGTGCGGATGAGAGGGGGATATGGACTGGTGGGTGGTCGGTGCGGAAGAGAGGGGGATACGGACTGGTGGGTGGTCGGTGCGGATGAGAGGGGGATATGGACTGGTGGGTGGTCGGGGATATGGACTGGTGGGTGGTTGGTGCGGATAATAGGGGGATATGGACTGGTGGGTGGTCGGTGCGGATTATAGGGGGATACGGACTGGTGGGTGGTCGGTGTGGATGAGAGGGGGATACGGACTGGTGGGTGGTCGGTGTGGATGAGAGGGGGATACGGACTGGTGGGTGGTCGGTGTGGATGAGAAGGGGATATGGACTGGTGGGTGGTCAGTGCGGATGAGAGGGGGATATGGACTGGTGGGTGGTCGGTGCGGAAGAGAGGGGGATATGGACTGGTGGGTGGTCGGTGCGGATGAGAGGGGGATATGGACTGGTGGGTGGTCGGTGCGGATGAGAGGGGGATATGGACTGGTGGGTGGTCGGTGCGGAAGAGAGGGGGATATGGACTGGTGGGTGGTCAGTGCGGAAGAGAGGGGGATATGGACTGGTGGGTGGTTGGTGCGGATGAGAGGGGGATATGGACTGGTGGGTGGTCGGTGCAGATGAGGCTGTATGTGTGTGGGAATGTGGTCCAGCATCTGCCCTCCTAAGCCTTCACTGGGAAGGATAGGATTGTCATGTTCTACCATGGACAGCCCAAGCTCTGTAATAAGTGCGGTTCTCGGGGTCACTTCGCCTCCTCATGTCCAGAAATGAAGTGCTCTCTCTCTGTCAGGACCTGGGGCATCTGGCTGAGGATTGTAATATCATCAGGTGCAATCTTTGTGATAAGGTTGGCCATACATACAGCAAGTGCCCTGAGGCCATGCATAACCAGTCAGCTTTAGTGGAAGAGTTTTTCCGTCTGGGCATGGAAGAGGCAGAGGAGAGGGGGGCTGTGCCAGGGGTCCCCAATGTCTCTGTCCCTGTTGTCTCAGTGGTATCAGTGTCTGATGATCCATCCAATGTGTCATCTCCTTGTGTTGTGCCCCGAATCAGTGTCCGTGGATGTTGTGTCTGATCTTCCTGTGTCAGTGTCCCCAGAGGTAGTGGGGGCTGTGGAAGGAGCTGGACCAGTGTGTATGGTTGCACCGACCCCCACTACCCGGCATCTGAGGATCGGAGGGGGGTGGTGTGGATGATGGTGGGGGTGAAGTTTGGGAAGACCGCTGTGGTGAGTGGAGAGAGTGGGTTGGATGATGGGTGGGGTGATGGTGGAATGGAAGGGGGAGGGGGCTTTGCATTCTGGGTTGTCAAACTATGCTATGGAGTGGTCGCAAGCAAAAAAAAGTCTGGGGAGAAGAGGAAGAAGGATGTGCCTGTACCTGAACCTGGGAGGGTGGAGGTGTCTAACACATTGGATGTATTGTTTTTTATTATGTTGCTTGCAAGATTTGTAATAAACAAAAATGTATACTTTAATGTCCCAGCCAGAAACTCAGTGCAGGGATGGTGGAAGCCCCTCATAAGGGATGCAGCAGACTCAGAGAAGGGATGACGAGAACTCCTAATAATTTACCTGCTAGTGTTGACTACACCATCAGTCTCTGCAATAAAGGAGCTTACACTCTAATACTACCCCCCACACAGTAACACACTAATATTGTGATACATTTCTATAGCACTGACATACACTGCAGCAATGTACAGAGGACACGGAGCCAGCCACATCAGTCTCTCCAGCAGGTGGTGCTGCCTGCTTGCTGACTCTGCTGTGGTCTTCCCCAGAAGTAATATCCAGCCTGGGGCTCTCCCTCCGGCTTCTCCCCAGTTATCATGCAAGAGGCGGGGGAAGACCAAGGTAGAGGCTCTCCAGAGGGACTGAGGCCTACGCTGCATAGTCAAGCTGCAATGGATGCTGGGCTTGGCCCTATGCAGAGCAAATCCTTACCAGCATTCCAGGACAGAGTGGTGAACAAACTTCGCCATATTATTAAGGAGAAGCAGAAGCTTGCTGTGCTGAAAGTGGAATTCAGGAAAAAGAAAACTCTGCCTGGCAAGACCTGGAGCAGTAAGAGGCAAGACTCCAAGCTGAAGTCTCTAGAAGAAGCATTAACCACTTGCCATCCTGAGGATTTACCCCCCCCCCCCCCTTCCTGACCGGGACTCTTTTTGCTACTCGGTGGTGCACTATTTCAACTGATAATTGCGCGGTCATGCAACACTGCACCCAAACAAAATTTACATCCTTTCTTTACACACAAATAGAGCTTTCGGTGGTATTTGATCACCTGTGCGCTTTTTATTTTTTCACGCTATAAACAAAAAACAATCGAACATTTTGAAGAAAAACAATATTTTTTTTACTATCGGCTATAAAAAATATATAGTAAGCTCAGTTAGTTATAAATTTAGGCCAAAAGGTATTCTGCTCCATGTTTTTGGTAAAAAGAAAATCCCAATAAGTGTATATTGATTGCTTTGTGTGAAAGTTATAGCGTCTACAAACTATGGTATAGATAATGGAATTTACACAGCTTTTACTTTCTGACTGCCCATCATTTCTTGAGGTGCTAAAATACCAGGATAGAACAAATATCCCCAAATTACCCCTTTTTGGAAAGTAGACACCCTAAGCTATCTGCTGAGAGGCATATTGAGTTCATGGAAGATTTCTTTTTTTTCCACAAGTCTTTGGAAAATTACCAAAAATATATATTTTTTTTTTACACAAAGTTGTCATTTAAATTATATATTGCTCACACAAGCCATGGGTATATGTGGAATTACACCTCACAATACATTTTGCTACTTCTACCGAGTATGGGGATACCACATGTGTTAGACTTTTTGGGAGCCTAGCCACATACAGAAGCCCGAAATCCAATGACCACTTTGAAAGTCTGAAGGTGCGTAACTTTTCCCTTTCTCACTACCCATCACAGTTTCGGAGGCTCTGAAGTGCTAGGATAGCACCAAACACCCCCAAAAGACCACTTTTTGAAAAGTAGATACCCCAAGGAATTTAAAAAGAGGCATGATGAGTATTTTGCAGATCTCATTTTTCATTTTTCTCAAGGTTTTGAAATATAAAAAAAAGAAAAAATATGTTTGCTGTCCTCATTTTCCAAAAACGTGTGGCAACAAATGAGATCTGCAAAATACTCACCATGCATCTTATCAAATTCCTTGGGGTGTCTACTTTCCAAAAAGGGGTCATTTGGGGGGGAAAGGGGTTGGTGCTTTGTTTTTTATTATTTTTACACTGTCTCTCTCATTTTGTTTTATTATTTTTAATGCTATCACAGGGAATTCAATTATCCCCTATAACTTCAATGGGCATTGTCATATATTCTTATTTGAGAAATCTGAGGTCTATCAGACTCTGGATATCTCCCCTGCCCTTACATTATCTAATCTCACCAAGATCGGTGTGATCAGATGCTTTCCCAATTTACAAATGGCGCTGTTCATCTCCTGTGAAACTGAAGTGATGAAATGCTCGTAGCTTCCGATTTCTTAGACTATAGAGATGATTGGCGCCATTCTGGTCTCCAATCAGCTCTATGGTCAGCTGGCAGAAACACCATCTGCATTCTCAGGTTCCCCCGATGGCACGGAACTGCCCAAGAAGGCTGTGGAAGGCAGTGGGGAGGGGGAGGGTAATTGTCTCCCACAGCTTGTAAAAGCAACCCTGCAACTAATTAGCCACTAGGATTGCTTTTACATGAAAGCCGATCGCTGGCTGAAAAAAACAATACCAGTGAATGGGGGAAGTACAGGTGCTTCAGAACTTGTGGACTGCCAATCAGGTTTTGCAAGCACATCCGGAAGGATACTAGGGGCTCTCCGGGCCTGTGTGCGAATTCTTGGTGGTTGCGGGACAATACTTGTGCTCGCCACCGCACCAGCTTGTACTAAACTTATGGGACTCACCACATCACCATGTGATACTGCAGTCCTGGTATGTGAATGCCCAGGATGTACTAGGCTGCTGGTGGTCACCAGTTCACCAAAAGGTAGCGGCGCACTAGCACTGGCACTCTGCTGCATATGAGAGTCATCAAAATTTACCGGTAAGTGCTAGCAGAGATCAGGCCTGATTCTGCCAACACTGTGGTTTTGTGTGCAATATATCAAGTAACAGTGACCTACTGACACTGCACTTGCTGGGGGAGAAGGGGGGGAGGAGGTAAGCGTAGGAGCTAAACGCAGGTCCTGGGGCTGATCCGACTGACGCTGCGTTTTTGGGGACGCTATACTAATGTGAACGCTGGTATAGTGCAGATCTGATCAAATATATTGATCTGTTCAGACACTATACTGGCAATGGAAGGGTTAAATGTGATTTCTGGTATACTGAGGGGCAATCTGACGCCATCTGGGAGGGGCGTGAAAACCCCCTAGTAAAACACTCCCCCCGTCCCCTAGTTAAACACTCTCATCACACAGTTAACCCTTTGATCACCCCTCATGGCACACTGCTCTGAATGCACAGCCATCCAGAGCAGTGTGCCCAAACCGACAGGGAGGACGACTGCTGGTAAACAAAGTAGACCTTCTCCCTGTCGGTGATCGCCGGTAATTGACACCCGCGACCCCCTACCCATAAATGAAAAATGCCGTTTATATACGTGGTTTGTGCACAGGGGCCACCCTGTAGCAGTATATCTGCTATAAGGTGGTCCTTAAGCGGTTAAAGAGACCCTAAAAAATTAGAAACAATGGCTGTGAAATGACAGAGCTCAATTCTTTAAGGCCCCGTGGGTGTATGCCATCCGGTCCAGGTGCTTTATTCACCTTTATTCTAAATATTTTTGGATCATATCAGTTGTGAGCCAATGTGGATCATCTGGAGCTGTGCCAGTACCACGCCCATTATGGACATGAGATCCCCCATGCTCCTTTGTATACACAGAGCTGAAGGTATTTCATACATTTGCCTTCTCTTTGTCCCCAGTCACCCACTCTAGATGATTCTGTAAAGGGCCTACATGCTCGGATTGGACCTTTCTACTATTAATATATTGGAAGAATTTTGGGGGTTTGTCCTGCTATCTTTTGCAGATTTTGTTAATGTAACAGTATAACTGTTTTTATATGTCATGTCCAGAGCTCATTAGGTGCACAGAGGAATTTTGATATCGGGTATATACTGGGGATTTGTTCTGGCCAGTTGTCAGTGTTCCCTTTATAAACAGCAGATCAGAAGCTCATCAGATCATCCTGAGTAGTAAAAGCTGTCCGATTTGCAGCCATGCCAATGCCACACTTGTGGTCCTGCTGTTGGCAAGAATTTACCATTGGCATGATCGCTATGTTACATTCTGCAGTGTCTGCAGCAGCGAGGAAGCAACACTTCGCTGTTCCAGCCAGTTAGGAAATGACACATGTAGCACAGACCCCAGGCTGGGCTGGCTTTCTGATCCCAGGTTCCATTCCCTGATAGGCACATTAAAGCCGGGCCCAGAGCGGTTCACAATCACTCAAATGAGAAAACAGGCGGTGTAGGTCTGTTTGCAGTTTTTTTTTTTTTGCTGGTTTGACTTGGATGGGGTGAGGTTGAACCTTGGGATACTCCAAAACTAGCAATAGAGGACACTAGTAACTGATCTGCTCCCCAAGGGTGTATCCGCCATCTTGAATATGGCATTTAAATGAATGACAAAGCAGGGGGCGCCTAACAGAGATATTCTAAGTCAAGAAACTGTAATGAGCTCTCCAAAAGGTGCCAAGGACAGTCTCTAGCATCCTTGAGGATAGTATTCCCTGTGCCCTGGGGACTGCAATGCCTCCTGTAGTACCTCTACTTGATGCCCCTGGCCTGGATGCTCTGCAGAACTTTCTGCACCGCTTCAGGGTACTCTGGACATGGGTCCCCAAGCTCTACCTGGAGCTGGGACCCCAAAGAGACGACTTCTGTTTTGCAGCTGACAGCCCAGGAATGCCTCAGTCCTCAAGATGGGTATTGCTTTCCCAAGAACAAGAGACTGCTGTTCTAGGCCCCCACCTATTTATACCCCTCTCAGCCCCCTGCTGCTCACTCTTCTGACCAGGAATTGGCTAAGACTGTAGAAATATTCAGGCTAGGGTCTCAATCTCCCACTTATATCCCAGAACTCAGTGGGATACAAGGGGAAAGTAGCTGAACCTACAGCAGTACCTGAACACAAGGAGGGTGCTACACATATAAAACAGGTGAGTGCTCTTCTCTTCAAGTTTTAGAGATTTTCACTGGCTGCTTCTCACCAGAAACAGGACCGCAAGTGTGACTTTGACTTTACTGCCAACAGCTCCTGTGCAGAGAGCTACTGGTGTCTATTGCCTTATGGGAGACATCTTTCCCAGAGCCATTCAATAGATGTGCAGTTCGTTTTGTTCCGAATCGAAATTCAGATGAAATTTTCGTTATTCAGAGTCAAATGTATACAAATTTACAAATTACAACGAATTGAAACAAATCCGAAACAACAAAACAAAATTTTGTATGACATTGTAATTGAATTTGAAAACGAAATCGAAAATCAATTTGAAATATAAACATATCGCTGATTTCCTTCAAAGACTGTGTGTATTAATGTTAGGATATTGCAGTCTTCAAAATTTGAAAGGAACAGAATAATATAGAACAGAATGGAATTAAAAAGTAAAACAGAAAAGAAAGGAATAGAAAAGACAAGAAAAGGATAGAATTTAAACGAATAGAATAAAAATAGAGTAGAAAGAATATAGTCCTCTTCCAAAATTCAAATTTTGAAAAGAATAGAGTAAAACAGAATAGAAAATAAAGGAATAAAATAGAAAAGAATATACAAGAAAAAAATAGAATAGAAAAGATTAGGATAAATAGGAATAGAATACAATACAATAAAATATAACAGTGTTATGAAATTTGAATTTCAAATAGAACAGAACCAGCTATTCTTCACAATGAATTTGGATCGATTTGATATTTTTGGTTCAAATTTGATTCAAATACTTCAAAACCATTGGAAAAAATTGAAGCAGGCTGAAAACGAATTTGTGAAATTGAACGAAACTAAATTAATTTTGTTATGAATTCAACTAAACAAAATTAGTAACTTAAGGAATGAATCTGAAACAAAGACAGATAATTCTGTGCAGTAATGATGTGAAATATATACCAACATGCATATAAAATAAACAGTAAGTGGTGCTGCTCAGTGTCCATGATGAGTACATTCAGTGTTCACAGAAGATCCTCGCACACCGTGTGTCTAACATAACCAAATCTCCTTCCACAATTCACCAGTGCTCCACCACCGTGCCCTGAAAAAATGCACACTCACCAAATGGCATCGACCAACGAGCATAAATGATGTTATATGTATGGGGTTGGATGTCCACTCTCTTCTTCCCAGGACTGTAAATCCCATCTACTATTCAGTTAATACTTGCTGAAGAATGGACAAACACAACAAAAATTCAGTCCACATACTGTAGATCCTAACAGGTCTGACCCAATAAAGTACGAGTTTCTTTTGCTGCAAGGACTAACCCCTGGTTCACACCTAAGCGTTTACGGACGCGTTTTGCAGAAACGCACTACAGTCCATTTAACATGATTCCCTATGTGACAGTTTTACATCTGCGCGTTTGCACCCGGAACGGTTTTTTGGAAAGGGTCAGGCTTTTTTTAACGCAAAATGTTGCGTTTTTGGTTCTATAGACTTCAATGAGAACGCTGCAGAAAAGCATGTATTTTTGCCGCGTTTTGCGGTTAAAATCTGCCTAGCAACAAGAAAAAAAAAACGCATCAAAAACGAAATGCAGAAACACCTCAAACGCAACCTGCATAGGTGTGAACCTAGACTAATAGAGTTATATTATGTGGCGTTTTGGATACAAACAATATCTACAGGGATATTATGAAGTGAACAAAATGCTGTTCTACATGAAACAATTGAACAATTCCTGCATATCAAACAGCAAAGTGAAAAATAAAAAAAAAATGATATAAAAAATAGTTAAAAAAACCACACACACACATACATACATATATATACATACACACACAATTTTTCATTAAATGTTTTACATAATTAATATATATATGTATATAGTTTTTAATTTATTTATATAAAAAAAAAATTTAATTTATAAATAAATTTATTTAACTTAATTAAAAAACTATATACATATATATATTTAATATGTAAAAAATGTAATTAAATAAAAAATTGTATATATACGTGTGTGTGTGTGTATATATATATATCTATATATATATATACACACACACACATACACATACGTATATATACAATTTAATTAAATTTTTTTACATAATATACAGTCAGGTCCATAAATATTGGGACATCGACACAATTCTAACATTTTTGGCTCTATACACCACCACGATGGATTTGAAATGAAACAAACAAGATGTGCTTTAACTGCAGAGTGTCAGCTTTAATTTGAGGGTATTTACATCCAAATCAGGTGAACGATGTAGGAATTACAACAGTTTGCATATGTGCCTCCCACTTGTTAAGGGACCAAAAGTAATGGGACAGAATAATAATCATAAATCAAACTTTCACTTTTTAATACTTGGTTGCAAATCCTTTGCAGTCAATTACAGCCTGAAGTCTGGAACGCATAGACATCACCAGACGCTGGGTTTCATCCCTGGTGATGCTCTGCCAGGCCTCTACTGCAACTGTCTTCAGTTCCTGCTTGTTCTTGGGGCATTTTCCCTTCAGTTTTGTCTTCAGCAAGTGAAATGCTCAATCGGATTCAGGTCAGGAGATTGACTTGGCCATTGCATAACATTCCACTTCTTTCCCTTAAAAAACTCTTTGGTTGCTTTTGCAGTCTGCTTTGGGTCATTGTCCATCTGCACTGTGAAGCGTCCAATGAGTTGTGAAGCATTTGGCTGAATATGAGCAGATAATATTCCCGAAACACTTCAGAATTTATCCGGCTGCTTTTGTCAGCAGTCACATCATCAATAAATACAAGAGAACCAGTTCCATTGGCAGCCATACATGCCCACGCCATGACACTACCACCACCAAGCTTCACTGATGAGGTGGTATGCTTAGGACCATGAGCAGTTCCTTTCCTTCTCCATACTCTTCTCTTCCCATCACTCTGGTACAAGTTGATGTCGGTCTCATCTGTCCATAGGATGTTGTTCCAGAACTGTGAAGGCTTTTTTAGATGTCGTTTGGCAAACTCTAATCTGGCCTTCCTGTTTTTGAGGCTCACCAATGGTTTACATCTTGTGGTGAACCCTCTGTATTCACTCTGGTGAAGTCTTCTCTTGATTGTTGACTTTGACACACATACACCTACCTCCTGGAGAGTGTTCTTGATCTGCCAACTGTTGTGAAGGGTGTTTTCTTCACCAGGGAAAGAATTCTTTGGTCAACCACCACAGTTGTTTTCCATGGTCTTCCGGGTCTTTTGGTGTTGCTGGGCTCACCGGTGCGTTCCTTCTTTTTAAGAATGTTCCAAACAGTTGTTTTGGCCACACCTAATGTTTTTGCTATCTCTCTGATGGGTTTGTTTTGTTTTTTCAGCCTAATGATGGCTTGCTTCATTGATAGTGACAGCTCTTTGGATCTCATCTTGAGAGTTGACAGCAACAGATTCCAAATGCAAATATCACACTTGAAATGAACTCTGGACCTTTTATCTGCTCATTGTAATTGGGATAATGAGGAAATAACACACACCTGGCCATGGAACAGCTGAGAAGCCAATTGTCCCATTACTTTTGGTCCCTTAACAAGTGGGAGGCACATATGCAAACTGTTGTAATTCCTACACCGTTCACCTGATTTGGATGTAAATACCCTCAAATTAAAGCTGATAGTCTGCAGTTAAAGCACATCTTGTTCGTTTCATTTCAAATACATTGTGGTGGTGTATAGAGCCAAAAATGTTAGAATTGTGTCCATGTCCCAATATTTATGGACCTGACTGTATATATATATATATATATATGTATATGTGTGTGTGGTTTTTTTATATAACAATTTTTTACATAATAATTTTTATTTTTTTTTTATTTAATTTTTCACTTTGCTTTTTGATATATAGGAATTGTGCAATTTTTTCATGTAGATCATTTTTTTCACTTCATAATATGATTGTATACTTTGCCCCACTGAGACATGGGTTGTGAGCACTAGCGGCTACAGTATCTATACGTCACTGTTTAAGATATTTTTGTTTTGTTTTCATTCACCATTGTTAGCGCTTGAATTTATTTTAAATATCTACAGGGATTCTATATTTTCCAATCAAACAATCAATAATAATGAATAACACATTTAAACATATCAGCTGTGTAAGGATTTATTAAAAACCTTGCAAAATACACTGGGGGACACTTCGTAAATATGGCACAAGAGAATCAATGAGCTGCAATCCAATCAGATTTCTGCTTTCATCTTCTACATACAGTACTAGGAAAAAAAAAAAAAGCACCTCCTGACTGCCTGCTAGTGAATCCAGTTTTCAGAAAGGTCACGTCTGTTCTGGAGATCTCTAACCTAAAAGCGTGGACATCACGTCATCCCGCAGCACAGCTCCAACCTCCCTGAGGGTTAAGGCCAAACATTAGGCATCACCTATGAAATCATCTCAAAGAAGGTCTGTGTTGCCTTTACGGACCAAGTTCTGACATTCATATTTCTAGACTAGGAATGGGAAAAGGTCATTTGCTCCTAATGGGCCCTCGGTCCTCCCAAGAGGGTTTCATTTTGTTTATAAACAGTCACTTTGTCTATTGTTGACTCGTTCGTTGTTACTCATCGATTTTAAAAATGGCAGTTTTCTGGGATACAATCTTCGACTTCCAGACAGGGGTGTTGCAGATTGCATCTGTTTCAGAACAACCTCTTTCTCAACTTCACTAAGCAGTTTAAAGGGACTCTTTCAATGGTGGAAAAGGGCAAAAAGATTAATACTTACCTGTCCGTTTGGGCGGCGAGTCCTATCCTCGCTTTACTGCAGCCGTACAAAGGTTGAAAAGCTGAGGTTCCATCCACCACCCACTATGTCACACGTAGTAGGGGCCCGCAGACCTACAGCAAGCTGCAGAGGACATGGCATCTATGAAACTCAGAAGTGTGTAGAATGCTGAAGAGTTTTTATCCGCCATAGCTCTGAAAGATAGCTAACTAGGACTCACTAACCAACAGATATGTTTAGAAGTGACAGTTACTTGAAATGATGTCCATTAGGGGAGGAGCCATGAGCCTGAAAAGAAGAGTAAGGCAAAATGCAGGCTTTTTTTTGAGATACAAAATGTAATCATCTTAAAGCGGTTGTAAAGGCTGTTTACCTTCATGCAGGCTATGCATGAAGGTAAAAAACTCAGCAGCCCCCTCTCAATCCAGCGATCTGCACGAGAGCATTGGCTGTCCCGGGACTCGCTCTCCTCATTAGCTGAGACAGCAGCGGGAGCCAGTGAGCCAATGAAGAGAGAGCCATGGCTCTATGAGTCAGCACACACCAGTGGTCAAGGGAAAGGAGCCTATAGCACCTGCAGGGGACCCAAAAAGAAGAGGATTGCGGTTGCTCTGTGCAAAGCCACTGCACAGAGCAGGTAGATATAGACATGTTTGTTTGGGGTTTTTTTTTTTAAGCTGAACCTTTATTAACCCTTTAAAGCGGAGCTCCACCCAAAAGGCGAAGTTCCGCTTTAAGCCTTTAAGCTCCCGCTCCCAATTAAGGATTGGCACCCTTTGGGGAGCGGGTACCTGTCAAAACTTTTGCTGCGATCACCTAGGTGATCGGAAGCGGAAGTTGTCCTCCCTCCTTAGTCTTCTGAGACACGTGACAGGTCCCAGAAGACTACTCGCGCATGTGCAGTGGGCACCCGGCTGTGAAGTCGCAAGTTGTCACAGCCGGGAGCCCACACTGAAGATGCCGGCGTCAGGGAGAGAAGACAGCCGGTGAAACCAGCTGTGGTGAGGACACCGCTGGACCGAGGGACAGGTAAGCGTCTGTATTTTAAAAGTCAGCAAGTGCAGTTTTTGTAGCTTCTGACTTTTTTTTCAGGTGGAACTCTGCTTTAATTATAAATGATTCATCGTATTTTCTCCTCTATTTTGAAAAGGCTTTTCACAAGATGTGTGAGAGCATCTGTGGGAATTTGTGCTCCTCGGTCAAAATTAACCAAGTATCGTGCACCATTACAATGGCAAAGGAAACGATCAGAAGTGGCATATGCCACATTAACAGATAGACCTGTTTCAGGTCTCAGTTTCTATTTCAGAATATTTAAAAAAAAAAAAAAAAACTAGCCAGGTTCTGCACCCGATTAACAGAGGAAATACAGCAGTTTTCCATATAGAAAACTGCTGCACATTCCTGCCAGGTGCAACCCTGTTGTACAGGATCTGAGCTGTCAGAAGACCGCTCACATCTCGCTCTCTGCCCGTGCAGTGATTGCGCTACATGAGCAGAGACTGCACAGGGCTAACGCCCTCCTCTCTCCACTTGGAGTGTGGGCAGTGAGATCAAAGCATGATCAGATAAGGGATCACTCCTAATTACCAAACAGGTCTCGTGCCTCCTAGTGTTAATTAGGAGCAGCATCCATATTCTACGTTTAGAAGAGGTGATAATTCCTCCCATGAGTGAGGTCCAATGTTCTATGTTGGATGAGAAGACCTGGACTGCAATTTCAATTCATCCCTAAGGTGTTCAATAGGCAAGAGAACAGGGCTCCATGCAGGTATTTCGAGTTCCTCCACCCCAAATGGAAACCATGTCTTTATAAAGCTCAGGGCCAGGCAGAGGCACTGGCCTTGGACACTGTGGGTGGTGCAGCTGAGGTGGAAATGCTCACTCCTGCCTCTGCTTCACCTATTCAAGTCCTGCACTACAGTGAAGGAAATGCGTATTTGATCCCCTGCTGATGTTGAATGTTTGCCCACTCACAAAAACGATCGGTCTAAAAATCGAATGTTCAGTGTATTCAGACAGAATAGCAACAAAAAATTCAAAAGAAATGCATGTCTAACAAATGACTGATTTGCATGTTCATGAGGGAAATAAGTATTTGATCCCCTTCACAAAACATGACTTAGTACTTGGAGGCAAATCCCGCATTGGCAATCACAGAGGTCAGACGTTTCCTTGAGTTGGCCACCAGGTTTGCACAAATCTCAGGAGGGATTTTGGCCCACTCCTCTTGGCAGATCCTCTCCAAGTCATTAAGGTTTGGTGGCTGATGTTTGGCAACTCGAACTTTCAGCTCCCTCCACAGATTTTCAGTCGGATTAAGGTCTGGCGACTGGCTAGGCCACTCCAGGACTTTAATGTGCTTCTTCTTGAGCCACTCCTTTGTCGCCTTGGCCGTGTGTTTTGGGTCATTGTCATGCTGGAACACACATCCACAACCCATTTTCAATGCCCTGGCTGAGGGAAGAAGGTTCTCACCCAAGATTTGATGGTACATTGCACCGTCCATCGTCCCTTTGATGCGGTGCAGTTGTCCTGTCCCCTTAGCAGAAAACACCCCCAAAGCAGAATGTTTCCACCACGTTTGACAGTTGGGATGGTGTTCTTGGGGTCATAGGCAGCATTCCTCCTCCTCCTCCAAACACGGCGAGTTGAGTTGATGCCAAAGAGCTCGATTTTGGTCTCATCTCACCACAACACTTCCAACCATTTTAGACCGATCATTTGTGAGTGGGCAAACATTCAAAATCAGCCGGGGATCAAATACTTATTTCCTTCACTGTATGTAAACTGAACCGCCCAACTGACAGCTCAGTCCTGCAGATTACATTGGGGGTATGCAGGGGGCAGTAGACAGCAGTCCACTCTTGTCATGCACCTCTGATAACACAAGGACAGCAGTATTCTCTGTGTCATATGCAGGACTGAGCAATCAGTTTGACGGCTCGGGTCCTGGTCCTGTTCTAAATGTCTTAATGGTCTTAGGCCCCATTCACACAAGCAGAAAAATTAGGCCCATTTGTCAGTTTTTCAGGCAGACCTGATCGGTTGGACCCTCCATTCTACTCTGGAGCGGTGGGTGTAAACTAACATGTGCCCCTTTACATCAGCCTACCACTGAAAACAGACAGATGAGAATCCGTTCCCCTTCTGTCTAGTGGATCGTATTGGATGGCAGTTGGAGGTATAAATGTCCATTCCCATTCCGCCTAGTGGATCGTATTGGATGGCAGTTGGGGGGTATAAATGTCCATTCCCATTCCGCCTAGTGGATCGTATTGGATGGCAGTTGGGGGTATAAATGTCCGTTCCCATTCCGTCTACTGGACCGTATTGGATGGCAGTTGGGGGTATAAATGTCCGTTCCCATTCCGTCTAGTGGATCGTATTGGATGGCAGTTGGGGGTATAAATGGCCGTTCCCATTCCGTCTAGTGGATCGTATTGGATGGCAGTTGGGGGTATAAATGTCCGTTCACATTCCGTCTAGTGGATCGTATTGGATGGCAGTTGGGGGTATAAATGTCTGTTCCCATTCCGTCTAGTGCAGGGGTGGGCAACCTGTGGTTCTCTGGCTGTTGTGGAACTACATTTCCCATGAGGCATTGCAAAGACCGGAAGTTACAAGCATGACTCTACAGTTCCCATGAGACATTGCAAAGCTGACAGTTTACAGCTATGACTTGCAGAGGCATGATGGAACTTGTAGTCCTGCAACAGCTGGAGAGCCGCAGGTTGCCCACCCCTGGTCTAGTGGATTGTATTGGATGGCAGTTGGGGTCTAAATGGACAGACGATCCGCTTACATCCGATCTCCCATAAAGGAGCGGAGGCATGGACAAGGCATGCTCCTCTCAGTGGGGATCAGCGGACAGATCCCCTCTGGAGTGAGCAGACTCTTGGAGCAGTCTGTCCAGTGAGAAAGAGGCCATACGTTTATGAATTGCTCAAACGTGTAAATTAAAAAGGAAAAAAAAAAATAAATCACAATTTTAGCTTGTTCATGAACCAGAATTAGTTTTTGCATTTTTTTTCTTATTCGTTTCTATGTAAATTTTTTTACATTTGTGTTTGTTTATATTTGTGGTGCCAAACTTAAAATGATGATCTGTAGCAGAAACATTTTAGCACCTTCATAAAAAGGGCAAATTGCAAAATAAAATACGACATTGACCCTATTTTTTCAGTGGGCGTTTGTTCTGGGTCTTGGCACAATCATGCTGCACAGAAAAGGGTCTTCCCCAAACTGTTCTCACACTGTTGGAAGTGCACAATTGTCTAGAATGTCTTTATATGTTGTAGCAGTAACAGTACCCTGCACTGGAAACAGTCTAAGGGTTGTCCTAAAATGTTCAGCCAAATATTGAATGTGATGGTGAGGTGTCCACAAACTTATAGCCACAGAGCACTGGTCTCCAAACTGCGAACCCGGGGCCGGATGCAGCCCTTTGCTTGCCTTTATTTAGCCCTTGGGGGACTATTCCTCCCACTGACATTGACAATGGGACACTATTCCTCCCACAGACACCAATGATGGGGTACTATTCCTCCCACCGACACTAACAATGGGACACTATTCCTCCCACTGACACCAATGATGGGACACTTTTCTTCCCACTGATACGAATAACGGGGTACTATTTCTCCCACCGACACCAATAATGGGGTATTATTCCTCTCACTGACACCAATAATGAGGTACTATCCCTCCCACTGACACCAATGATGGGACACTATTCTTCCCACTGATACGAATAATGGGGTACTATTCCTCCCACTGACACCAATAATGGGGTACTATTCCTCCCACTGACACCAATAATGGGGTACTATTCCTCCCACTGACACTAATAATGGGGTACTATTCCTCCCACTGATTCCAATGATGGGGCACTATTCCTCACACTGATACCAATGATGGGGCACTATTCCTCCCACTGACACCAATGATGGGGCACTATTCCTCCCAATAACACCAACGATGGGGCACTATTCCTCCCACGGATACCAATGATGGGGCACTATTCCTCCCACTGACACCAATGATGGGGCGCTATTCCTCCCAATAACACCAACGATGGGGCACTATTCCTCCCACGGATACCAATGATGGGGCACTATTCCTCCCACTGACACCAATGATGGGGCACTATTCCTCCCACTGATACCAATTATGGGATGCTATTCCTCCCACTGACACCAATGATGGGGCACTATTCCTCCCACTGATAACAATGATGGGGCACTATTCCTCCCACTAATACCAATGATGGGGCACTATGCCTCCCACTGATACCAATGATGGGGCACTATTCCTCTCCCAGACACCAATGATGGGGCATTGCTACCAATGCCAGGACATTTTCTACTCCCACTGGTCACAGACCGGCTCCTTTGACATCTGAAGAATAGTAAACTGGCCCTTTGTTTAGAACCTTTGCGGACCCCTGTCTGCCATAGAGGGAACATTAGAACACCCAAGAACCTGCATGAAACACATGGATGACACACTTTAAAAAGGCCCTTTTATTCATTTTTTAAAATGTCTTTGGGACAATCCAGTTGGAAGTACCGCATGTCTCTTCTGTGCTGGTTTCACAACACAAGTCAAAAGCAGACAGAAAGTTATAGGCTTCGCACAGCATCTACCTCCACTTGAGAAGCCAGGGAGCTGCTTTTTGAAGTACAATGTTGCATGTGAAATGGTAAGGCCTCATTCACCAGGGAGATCACTTGTGTTACCCGTGCTGGGCTGTGCTTTGCCTGGCAGGGGATGCGTAGGCATTGAATCCCCATGCCAATAGACCCATAGATGTCTACTGGGACACAGCTGACAGGACCACAGTGTGTCAATGTGACATCATGTAAATGCCTGGCCCTGGACGCACCCACAAACACATGGATGTCATATTGGGACAAAGTGGCCGCATCCTTTCAGCCGTGTGTTCAAATGTATTTTTATTCATTTATTTCAGGTACTTATATAGCGGCATCAATTTACGCAGCACTTTATATATATATTGTACATTCACATCAGTCCCTAACCCTCAAGGAGGACTAAGGCTCCACGCACACGGGGCGTTATGATAACGCTGGTAACGTTGGCTGTGTAAAGTCACTTTTTATTGTAGCGTTTCTGCATTAGTGTTCAGATGTTTTGCGCTGCATTCAGCAGCGGTTTCCCACTCCCCCCCCCCCCCCAAAAATGAAATTTTTTTGGTATAAAAAAAAAAGTCCAAAAACGCCAGTTTGTGCCGTTTTACTGCGTTTTTCAGCATTAGAGCGTTTTTACAGCTAAAAAAACTCCTCTAGAAACCCTCTAGTTCTGGGTTTACTGGCTGTAGGCCATAGATGGGTCGTTTATCGGCCGAATTTTCATACGCACGAAAATTCGGACGATATTCACGCCGTTAGTGGGGCCAGCCCGTCGGCCGTTTTTCGCGGATCTTCTCATTTATTTTTATTGGTCATGCTGGTAAATCCACGAAAACATTGGTGGCAGCATCGGGGCCGACCGATTTTTTGTTTATCGGCCGAAAGCCCATCTATGGCCAGCATTACTCACATTCATACATACACATATAAGGCCCAATTTAGACAGGAGTCTATTATCCTACCAGCATGTCTTTTGAGCGTGGGAGGAAAAACGGAGGAACCCATGCAGGCACAGGGAGAACATGCAAATTCCAGGATGGTAGTGCCAGTGTTAGGATTCAAACCAAAAACCCCAGTGCTGCCAGGAGGAAGTGCTAACCACTCATCCACTGTGCTGTCCATGGACCTCTATGGGACCACCGGCATAGGGATGCGTGCATTTCCTCCCAGGAAAAACATGGCCCTGCACAGGACAGAGAAGTAATCGCGCCATGTGAACGAGCCTAATAGAATAAAAGTTAAAAAGAACACTTACAATACAAAGAAAACACTCTCCAGTAGCCAGGGAGGCCTGACGTCAGAATTTCCTCCAACTAGCAACACATTTCCTCTTTCAGATACTTTCATAAATGAAGCCTACTAGTGGTTGTACTGAATACGCAGTCTTGATTAACAGTGGTTAAAAACGAATTAAAAAAAAAAAACAAAAGTTTGGTTAAAAATACTGCAAGGAGAGTCAGCTGCACCTCGAACACATGAAGACGACTGGCATCCAACAGGTAACCGAGTTTTTTTTTGTTTTCTTTAGGCTAACCCCACAACAGTTCATACGTATATACTCAAACACTAGAACAGCGTTAGAATATGCACCTTTTTTTGTCCTGGATTTCTTTGAAGGAAATTTAAAATTCAAGATTGTTTAGCAACGCATTTCCTGTTTTAAAAATCACCTTGCGGCAGAAGGGCTATAAAAAAAAAAGATGCGACGATATCCTACGTGTGCAAAGTTCTCTGTACACAGGTTAGGCTTCCTTCCACAAAGGTTTTTGTGTCCCCTCCTCTTGGCGGGTTCTATAGTTCCAAAAGGGTGGAATATTTCATCCCTATAAGTCCTTGAGAAATTAAATAAATAGTACAAAAATAATCCTTTTCGTAAAAAGTGAGATGCATTTCATTTTTTTTTTTTTAGGAAACTATTAACAATTCTACTCATTATGAGTACAGTTTTTTTTTTTTTTTTCTTTCTTTTTTTTTTTTTCTTTTTACTTTTTTCTAAACAAATATCGTCTGTTTTAGTTTTTTCCAGCTTAATACAAAAAGTCCTAGACCTCTCTTTTGTTGCAGTCGAGACCCTCTAGTATCCACGGTGATTTAGGCATTTTCTTTTGAAATACTAGATTCGTCAGGGCCGACGCCCATTCTGAAGTTCTACATAAAAACTGCAACTGTTTGCAGGAAATGCCTGGGGTAAGAAATAAAGGCAGTTATGGCACAAAGGGTCTGTGATTGGCTGGCACCTAAATGGTCCAAAGTTCATCAGCATTCAGCGTCTACAGAATGCACAGTGACGGCAGCCTGTAGATGGTGGCTGTGGTGGAGAGACGGGTGATGCAGTCTGTAATGGTGGTGAAATTTGTGGCTCAAGAGAGCTGCAGTCTGCGGAGGGGTGTCTGGTTCTAGATCTTCATCGTGGTTCCCAACATCCACCCCCGCCGACAAGGGGTCATTATTGCATGGTGGATTTTCACTGTCTTCCTGCGGACTCATTGTACTGTAACCTGTAAAAAAAAAAAAAAAAAAAAAGGAATGCATTAAATGTTTGTTATGTGTTAGAGAAGACACTGGTAGTGATGTGATGAGGCAGAATTCTGTTTTACTTGTGTGGCTTAAGTTACAAACGTACAGAGCACATTTCAGCAGACATCTTGCTTTGAGAGAGAGAGAGGAAGAGAGAGAACCAACAAGTTTTACACATATGCACAACTGGTAACCTTAGTGTACAGTGCCATCTACTGGTCAAGTGATATTAACACACAATACTATATATAGTACATGCTGTTGTATTCCCAACATTAAAATGTTTCTAAACTTCTGACATGAAATAATAAAACATATTCCTCGACTGTGTGTCTCAATCCAGAGTAAGTGTCATTTCTGTCTCCTGCCTCATTCTTCTGCTATCTGTATAAGTCACTTCTGAGAAGTTTTCCTGACACCAAGAGAAAAATGGTGACGATAAGGGCATAGCCTGTGACTGACAGCCTCAACTGTGTACTGTGTGAAGGGGGGGGGGGGGTGTTGTCTCTTCCCTCCAATCAGGACTCAGAGCTCTCCTCACTGAGCTCTACAGGGTGTAACTTCAGCTCCCCACCAACTCATGGGGCCCCTGTGTCCTTGCCCACACTCAAAAAAAGCCTATGAAAAAGGTACCAAGGGCATCTCATGGGGCCCCCTACTGACCCCGGGCCCTCGGGCACTGCCCGAGTTCCCAAGTGGTCAGTCTGCCCCTGGTACCCACACCCCTGGGTTTTCAGAACTAAGAGATCCTGTGTACATTCTGCACTTTGAACGGATGTAGAGAAGGGCTAAAGATAAACAACTTATGTAAGATGATTTGTTTCATTTCTGTGTGTCACCTGAGGTCAGTTGCTTCACTGGGTATATGTAAGGGTTTACAACCAGTATAAATTATATTGAAGCCTTACACCTTAAAATGATTCTAAAGGCTTGAATGTTTTTTTTTTTACTTTTTTTTCTGTGCAAGCTGAATGAAAAAAAAAAAAAAAAAAAAAAAAAAAAAAAAGATTAATTGGTCAGTGCCTGCAGCTCTACAGCAGAAGATCAAAGTTTCTATACTATTTTAATACACATACACAGCTACTGTACATCAAGTGACCCAAACGTACCATGATCACTCTCTGTACCCGATCGTCCCCAGTATCGCCGACGTCTCTCCGGACTATGCGCATGGCGTTCGATTACTGCCGCTATAAACCTGGTGTTACTGACTGCAAAACAATAGACAGAAAATAACAGCCATTATTATATTGCTGTGCAAGGCCTGCATGCTTGATAACAATGCTCTATGCACTTACTGATCCCGCGATCCTCATGGCTGTCGTCATCTCGCTCATCACGATCATTTTCCAGGTTAGACATTCGTACGGACATTTCTGTGAAAGTGTAAATATCATTATGTTCTAAGCTATACACAGTATAACTTCCATCCATATTAAATGTTCCAGAGCTCCACTGCAGGGCAAAGTTATCAAAAATATAAAACTCAGCACAAGGGACATAAAACTTACACTTGGTACGACATGGTTCCTGATGTTGATTTTTCTCCTTTCAGTGGAAATCTTACTCTGTTCTTCCCCAACTCCCACCCCTGCCACAATGAAAAGAAATCTCACCGATAGAGTGCTTTAGTGACAGAAGAGCTTGGCAGCTGGTTTAAAGGAGAAGTACAGCCAAAGCTCTTTTGGCTGTAATTCTGTGGATCAGAGGAGTTCAGTTCGTTCTGCTTTCCTGTGACCTGTTATCAGCCGACAGCGGGCTGACAGTCACCTCTCTCCGCTCGCAGCGGGCTGACAGTCGCCTCTCTCCGCTCGCAGCGCGCTGACAGTCGCCTCTCTCCGCTCGCAGCGCGCTGACAGTCGCCTCTCTCCGCTCACAGCGGGCTGACAGTCGCCTCTCTCCGCTCACAGCGGGCTGACAGTCGCCTCTCTCCGCTCACAGCGGGCTGACAGTCGCCTCTCTCCGCTCACAGCGGGCTGACAGTCGCCTCTCTCCGCTCACAGCGGGCTGACAGTCGCCTCTCTCCGCTCACAACGGGCTAACAGTCGCCTCTCTCCGCTCACAGCGGGCTGACAGTCGCCTCTCTCCGCTCACAACGGGCTAACAGTCGCCTCTCTCCGCTCACAGCGGGCTGACAGTCGCCTCTCTCCGCTCACAGCGGGCTGACAGTCGCCTCTCTCCGCTCGCAGCGGGCTGACAGTCGCCTCTCTCCGCTCGCAGCGAGCTGACAGTCCCCTCTCTCCGCTCGCAGCGGGCTGACAGTCACCTCTCTCCGCTCGCAGCGGGCTGACAGTCACCTCTCTCCGCTCGCAGCGGGCTGACAGTCACCTCTCTCCGCTCGCAGCGGGCTGACAGTCACCTCTCTCCGCTCGCAGCGGGCTGACAGTCACCTCTCTCCGCTCGCAGCGGGCTGACAGTCACCTCTCTCCGCTCGCAGCGGGCTGACAGTCACCTCTCTCCGCTCACAACGGGCTGACAGTCGCCTCTCTCCGCTCGCAGCGGGCTGACAGTCGCCTCTCTCCGCTCGCAGCGGGCTGACAGTCGCCTCTCTCCGCTCGCAGCGGGCTGACAGTCACCTCTCTCCGCTCGCAGCGGGCTGACAGTCGCCTCTCTCCGCTCGCAGCGGGCTGACAGTCGCCTCTCTCCGCTCGCAGCGGGCTGACAGTCGCCTCTCTCCGCTCGCAGCGGGCTGACAGTCACCTCTCTCCGCTTGCAGCGGGCTGACAGTCACCTCTCTCCGCTCGCAGCGGGCTGACAGTCTCCTCTCTCCGCTTGCAGTGGGCTGACAGTCACCTCTCTCCGCTCACAACGGGCTGACAGTCACCTCTCTCTGCTCACAACGGGCTGACAGTCACCTCTCTCCGCTCACAGCGGGCTGACAGTCGCCTCTCTCCGCTCGCAACGGGCTGACAGTCACCTCTCTCTGCTCACAGCGGGCTGACAGTCGCCTCTCTCTGCTCACAGCGGGCTGACAGTCGCCTCTCTCTGCTCACAGCGGGCTGACAGTCGCCTCTCTCTGCTCACAGCGGGCTGACAGTCGCCTCTCTCTGCTCACAGCGGGCTGACAGTCGCCTCTCTCTGCTCACAGCGGGCTGACAGTCGCCTCTCTCTGCTCACAGCGGGCTGACAGTCGCCTCTCTCTGCTCACAACGGGCTAACAGTCGCCTCTCTCTGCTCACAGCGGGCTGACAGTCGCCTCTCTCTGCTCACAGCGGGCTGACAGTCGCCTCTCCCTGCTCACAGCGGGCTGACAGTCGCCTCTCCCTGCTCACAGCGGGCTGACAGTCACCTCTCTCTGCTCACAGCAGGCTGACAGTCACCTCTCTCTGCTCACAGCGGGCTGACAGTCACCTCTCTCTGCTCACAGCAGCGGTGTGAAGTCAGCAGTCATGTGATCGCGGAGGTCTCACATCTAGAGCCGGCAGGGGACAGATGCATCCACCTAGGTAAGTATAATTTGGGGGGGACCCAAACTTCTCTTAACTCTCCAGCATCCACCCAAATAAAAGTATCAGTTTTGGGAACTGGCTATTCAACGTCTGGTGAAATTTTGGGTAGCGTGTACCTAAAACGAACATTTATTCCCAAAGGGTGTAATATATTTCTCCACTGTTATGCTTCCAGCAGAGGACAGATGCCAACATATTTAGGTATCATTTAAAAATTACCTTGTGCTGCTAAAGGTGACATGTGCTGGTGGCTCCGCCGGTGGATTTGGTGACGGTAAGCATAGACAGCCAGGACTAGAACCATAATACAGCCCATTATACCTCCAGCTACTGGTCCGACCGGGGCACTCTTAATCATGTTCAACGTGATGACCTCATCACCTGTTAAAAAAACATTTATATAGCTAAGTGAGAAAAACATTTCAGTACAACAGAAAAGAAGACTTGAACCCTGCAAAATATACTGTGAATAAACTATTTTTAATTGTATTTATTTATTACAGGTGTTTATATAGCGCCATCAATTTACACTGCACTTTATGCAGGCCATAGACGGTTCTTTTATCGGCAGAAGTTTAGGCTGAAAGAGGAAAAAAATCGGTCGTTCTGTTGCCACCAATGATGATGAAAATCAGCTGTTTTACGTAAATCTTCCAACATGACCGATAAAAGAAATGAGGAGGAACTGCGAAAATCGGCCGATGACATTGCCCCACTAACAGTGCGAATATCGGTCGATTATTCTTTCGAATGAAAATTCGGCCGATAAACGAACTATGGCCTGCATTACATATATAGTACATTCACATCCATCCCCGCCCTCAAGGAGCGTACAATCTAAGGCCCCGAAGTCACATTCATACATACACATACTAGGGACAATTTAGACAGGAACCAGATGACTTACCAGCATGTCTTTACAGTATAGGAGGAAACCGGAGCTGCTTGAAAAAAAACCCAGGTAGGCTCAGGGGGAACATGCAGGCAGGCAGTGCTATGGTTAGGATTTGAACCAACAACACCAGTGCTGCCAAGTAGAAGTGCTAATCACTGTACTGCCCAACTACATTTTAAATGTGCAACAGCTAGCAAATATTTTTAAAATTCAATTCAAGTTAGCAGCTTTCCCTCATTCCTGGACCCCACGCCACCTGGGAGCAAACTGCCAGAGGTAAGCCCCCATAATGCTGATCCCCCATTACTGGAAAAAGGGAATGAAAGGGACAGGCCAGGTGCAGTCAGGTTGGGGAGGAGAAGACTAGACGATAATAGATATTTCCATCCAGGAAATGAGGAGGCCCCTATACGACTTGCTGCAGCTTCTAATGAACATTGTAAGAAGGTCACAGTGTGCAGAAAAATAAGTAAGCCATTTCAGTCCAGGAAGGAGCCAGTATAATTGTGCAAGACTGAAGGGAAGGCCGGAGGTCAGATTTAAAAAAATGAAAAGGTGAACTAGCACCCTACAGACTCCCCGCCCCCTGCTGCACTTACCTCTGAGGGTGATTAGCTGTCACTGCTTTTACAGCCAGTGCAGCAGTCCAGGGATTTGAAAGCACCGCCTTTCTTCTTGGTCTTCCATAGAGATTCTGGCATAGATCAGATCAAATTCAGTCGGTCAAAGAGGTCTTGTGCCAGCACATGACCAATCAGAATTGATCTGATCAGTCCAGAAAGCCATAAGGAAAGACAGTGAAAAAAAATGGGGCATTCAGGTCAGACTGCAGCACTCACTGTGTAGGCAGTGACAGCTAATCACCCATGGAGAAAAGTGCAGCAGGGACCGGGGGTGGTGTTGGCAATAGTGTAGGGTGTTAATCAGAGCCAGACTGACAACTCATGGGGCCCCTGGGCAATAAGGGAACATGGGGCCCCTGGGCAATAAGGGAACATGGGGCCCCTGGGCAATAAGGGAACATGGGGCCCCTGTGTCCTTGCCCAAACTCAAAAAAGCCTATGAAAAAGGTACCAGGGGCATCTCATGGGGCCCCCTACTGACCACGGGCCCTCGGGCAGTGCCCGAGTTTCCAAATTGTTAGTCCGCCCCTGTTGTTAATTCACCCAATTATGGGCACAATACCTTTACCAGCGTTCATGCAGTTATACATTCTGTTCAGTAAAAAGCCAACCCCACGTCACGCAGACTTCTACATTAAGCAAATCATCTCCTGCATATATGATTAGTGCAGTTCCCTCGGTACTTCTGGCCCGCTCACATAAAAGCACTGCAGAGTTTTTAGACCCCAGCGGTAATGTATCTCAGCCTACCTCTCCTCTTCTCTCACAAAACACAATGTCCCAGGCTTTGTTTTGTGAATGGCCAGGAGAAGAGGGAGATAGAGACATGACTGTAGCACTGGGGTCTATGAAATATGCGGCACTGACAGCTCTGCTCCCAAATGAGCAAACACAGAACTGTGGTGGAGCAATGAGTGAACCATGTACACAAGCAAGAGTTCAAAATTTACATTTTTTTGTATTACCACCAGCACAGAGAACAGTTTTAGGGAGCCGGTGGGAGAAGACACCTCGAGCGCTGGATAGGTTTTTCTGAACAGATTGTATTCTTTAGCAAGCCCTTCAAAGATGAAGTACTTGTGCACTGCCTGAAGCTGGTTATACTCAAGGTCATTTTTTAACTCAATTTTTTGCTCACTGGGCTTCTGAATGCCAAAATGAAAGAAACTGAACTGTACCGTGTACCTTACCTATAGTATTCATGTCATCTGCATATGGACTTTTGGCACCAACAATGCCACCAAAACATTCTTTCTGTAAAGCGCAATATGGTCGGTCTAGGTGGGTCTTTCCGTCACTGTCTACCATACACCACTCACAGTCCAGGACCCCGAAACAGTAACTATTGAAGAGAGGAGAGTCATTCATACAATTTAGATTAAAAGGGAACATATTCAGAGAAGATATACATTGTATTTGTTCTGCTTGGTTTATTTATATAGAGCAGGGGTCTCCAAACATTCTAAACACAGGGCCAGTTTACTGTTCTTCAGGCTTTAAGGGGGTTGAACTGTGCCCGTTGGGAATAAACAATGCCACATCTTTGGTAATAGGGGGAGAAATAGTGCCCCGTCATTGTGTCAATGGAAGGAATAGTGCCCCATCATTGTGTCAGTGGGAGGATTAGTGCCCCATCATTGGTGTCAGTGGAAGGAATAGTGCCCCATCATTGGTGTCAGTGGAAGGAATCGTGCCCCATCGTGTCAGTGGAAGGAATAGTGCCCCATCATTGGTGTCAGTGGAGGAATGGTGCCCCATCATTGGTGTCAGTGGAGGAATGGTGCCCCATCATTGGTGTCAGTGGGAGGAATGGTGCCCCATCATTGGTGTCAGTGGGAGGAATGGTGCCCCATTCTTGTGTCAGTGGGAGGAATGGTGCGCCATCATTGTGTCAGTGGGAGGAATGGTGCGCCATCATTGTGTCAGTGGGAGGAATGGTGCGCCATCATTGTGTCAGTGGGAGGAATGGTGCGCCATCATTGTGTCAGTGGGAGGAATGGTGCGCCATCATTGTGTCAGTGGGAGGAATGGTGCGCCATCATTGTGTCAGTGGGAGGAATGGTGCGCCATCATTGTGTCAGTGGGAGGAATGGTGCGCCATCATTGTGTCAGTGGGAGGAATGGTGCGCCATCATTGTGTCAGTGGGAGGAATGGTGCGCCATCATTGTGTCAGTGGGAGGAATGGTGCGCCATCATTGTGTCAGTGGGAGGAATGGTGCGCCATCATTGTGTCAGTGGAAGGAATGGTGCGCCATCATTGGTGTCAGTGGAAGGAACAGTGCCGCATCATTGATGTTAGTGGAAGGAATAGTGCCCCATCATTGGTGTTATTGGAAGGAATAGTGCGCCATCATTGTGTCAGTGGAAGGAATAGTGCCCCATCATTGGTGTTATTGGAAGGAATAGTGCCCCATCATTGGTGTCAGTGGAGGAATAGTGCCCCATCATTGGTGTCAGTGGAGGAATAGTGCCCCATCATTGGTGTCAGTGGAGGAATAGTGCCCCATCATTGGTGTCAGTGGGAGGAATGGTGCCCCATCATTGTGTCAGTGGGAGGAATGGTGCCCCATCATTGTGTCAGTGGGAGAAATAGTGCCCCATCATTGGTGTCAGTGGAAGGAACAGTGCCATATCATTGGTGTTATTGGAAGGAATGGTGCGCCATCATTGTGTCAGTGGAAGGAATAGTGCGCCATCATTGTGTCAGTGGAAGGAATAGTGCCCCATCATTGCTGTCAGTGGAAGGAATAGTGCCCCATCATTGCTGTCAGTGGAAGGAATAGTGCCCCATCATTGGTGTTATTGGAAGGAATAGTGCGCCATCATTGTGTCAGTGGAAGGAATGGTGTGCCATCATTGGTGTCAGTGGAAGGAATAGTGCCCCATCATTGATGTTAGTAGAAGGAATAGTGCCCCATCATTGGTGTCAGTGGGAGGAATAGTGCGCCATCATTGTGTCAGTGGAAGGAATGGTGCGCCATCATTGGTGTCAGTGGAAGGAATGGTGCCCCATCATTGGTGTCAGTGGAAGGAATAGTGCCCCATCATTGGTGTCAGTGGGAGGAATAGTGCCCCATCATTGGTGTCAGTGGGAGGAATAGTGCCCCATCATTGGTGTCAGTGGGAGGAATAGTGCCCCATCTTTGATGTCAGTGGAAGGAATAGTGCCCCATCATTGGTGTTATTGGAATGAATAGTGCGCCATCATTGTGTCAGTGGAAGGAATAGTGCCCCATCATTGGTGTCAGTGGAAGGAATAGTGCCCCATCATTGGTGTCAGTGGAAGGAATAGTGCCCCATCATTGGTGTCAGTGGGAGGAATAGTGCCCCATCATTGGTATCAGTGGGAGGAATAGTGCCCCATCATTGGTGTCAGTGGGAGGAATAGTGCCCCATCATTGATGTTAGTAGAAGGAATAGTGCCCCATCATTGGTGTTATTGGAAGGAATAGTGCGCCATCATTGTGTCAGTGGAAGGAATGGTGTGCCATCATTGGTGTCAGTGGAAGGAATAGTGCCCCATCATTGGTGTCAGTGGGAGGAATAGTGCCCCATCATTGGTGTCAGTGGGAGGAATAGTGCCCCATCATTGGTGTCAGTGGGAGGAATAGTGCCCCATCATTGGTGTCAGTGGGAGGAATAGTGCCCCATCATTGGTGTCAGTGGGAGGAATAGTGCCCCATCATTGGTGTCAGTGGGAGGAATAGTGCCCAATCTTTGGTGTCAGTGGGAGGAATAGTGCCCCATCAGTGTTGTCAGTGGAAGGAATTGTGCCACATTGTTGGTGTCAGTGGCAGGAATAATTCCTCAAGGCTCGGAAAAAAGTCAAGCAAAGTGTAGCATCCGATCCCTGGGCCACAGTCTGGAGACCACTAATACAGAGGAATGGATGAATGGTGAAATACAGCCTAAATTATGTTCAAGTGCTGAGTTTATTTATAGATTTTGCCCTATAGAGAAAGATGATTAAATTAGATGAACTTGTCTAGACTGCAGATGAGTTTGGGCATCCTCCGAATTCATCCCTACGCAGACTTGCGTTCTTTTATTAAAAATACAGTGAGCTGTGGGCCAGGGCAATCCCACCCCGCAGATTACATAAAGAGGCAGAATGTAGGGAGGGAATGACCCAGTCACAGCTCTCTGGAAGAAAAAAAAAAACACTAGTGCGCAAGTTTGGAGTTTGGCTAGAGAGGAGTTTGGAGGATGCCCGGGCTCATATCTAGTCTGGATAAACAGTCAGCATGATAGGATTTAAGTTCATATGATCTAATAATATCAGAGTCCCATCACTGCAAATCATTTTGATGGAGAAGGACATTTTGTGGAAATTAAATTATTGTAACTGTTAAAAATGAGTTCACCCACAAGAGGTTAACATACAATATGGATTCTAAAGGTGAACATACCTGCTCTCCATCCTTTGGGAACAGCCAGTGTTGACACACTGAGATAGTGCATCCTGGAGATTTGGATCAAGCATGGTGAATGTCATTGGCTCCTGATGGACTTCACAACTCGGGTTCCTGAATTAAATTTAAAAACAAAAACAGGACAGACATGATTAACAGCTGAAATATTTTACTGACATGATCACGTGATTCATTTCTACAGACTATCCTCACACTGAGTAGAGAAAGGGTTCTTGGGAGACATTGTTATGGGGGGAATGTCTATATCAAAAGGAACAGAGCTCCGAGCAGCTGCCTATGGAGTAACTTTGCAAGCCTAGTGATGGTGTCACAGGAATTAAAGGATGGGACTGTAAAATAAACACACATACATGTTGCAGCATTGGTGTGACACAGCTGTCCCAAGCAGCTATGAGATAGAGAACTGAGCGATCACGTCTGCTAATTGCAGACGGAGAGCAATGCCTGTCAATGACCGCTCTGCTCCTCCATTGCTCACTTCAGCTCCAGACTGGGGAATGGGTGGGCTCAGTTCTGTCCTGCCCCTAAAAGCCAGAGCCACCTATCATTTAGGCAGTTGAGCAGATTCCAAAAATATTGTAGGGATCCTTCCAGAGCCTTCAATAGCCCACAATCAGCTGACCGAGGTAAAGGAGAGAAAAAGTAATTTCAAGAGGAATAAGCACAGCCAATAAAAAAAAAGTTTTGCCCATATTTCTCTTAAAAGCCTATGGGCACAAAATAAAAACCAAAAAATACTTGGATGTGCTTTAGAGGGGAAGAGGGAGTAAATTTGGGTCAAGCCCAGAGAGCATTTCATAATCTCACCTGCTTTCTGCATTTGTCAGGTTTCCTGTGCACTCGTTGACCTCCAAGGGGCACTCACAAGGACACTCACATTCATTCTGTTCCATCCTAGCAGAAATAAAAGAACATTCAGTGGGTTGGGGGAGAATCAAGGATTCTGCCACAAGATGGGTTAGCAGCTCACACAATGATATATTTTTTTTAATTTTCATTTTACTTCAGTTTAGTTACAAATTGTTAATTTATATACATTTTTTCTATCAATAGCTGGCATCCTAGCTTTTAACTTTTAAAAAATCCAGTTAAATTTGACCAATTTCTTTCTCGTATTGAAAGATTATTTATAAACAAAGGTTTGCAAGTGAAAGGAACCACCCTGAAACAGGAAACATGGGGCAACGGTCATGGTACCAGTATAACCCCTTGATGCTGACCTCACACAAATATGCGGCCCCACTGCACTAGGATTTATGCCGTGGGCTCGAATATTTGCTTATCTCTCTTTGTGCTGGGAGCACCCTGCATGGCGTTCTCCCAGCACAGGGACCAGGGTCTCACCGTGAGCCCTGGGTCCCGTACTAACCCCGATTCTGGGGTTACCTGATCATGGTGATAGCCTCTGACTGGCTATCACAGTGATCAGTCACTGTGAAGCCAGCCCAACTCTGTGTTTTCTCTCTGAATGGAGAGAGAAAGAGCGAACGTGAGAGAAAGAGAGCGAACGTGAGAGAAAGAGAGCGAACGTGAGAGAAAGAGCGAGAGAGAAAGAGAGAAAGAGCGAGAGAGAAAGAGAGAACGAGCGAGAGAGAAAGAGAGAACGAGCGAGAGAGAAAGAGAGAACGAGCGAGAGAGAAAGAGAGAACGAGCGAGAGAGAAAGAGAGAACGAGCGAGAGAGAAAGAGAGAACGAGCGAGCGAGAAAGAGAGAACGAGCGAGCGAGAAAGAGAGAACGAGCGAGCGAGAAAGAGAGAACGAGCGAGCGAGAAAGAGAGAACGAGCGAGCGAGAAAGAGAGAACGAGCGAGAGAGAAAGAGAGAACGAGCGAGAGAGAAAGAGAGAACGAGCGAGAGAGAAAGAGAGAACGAGCGAGAGAGAAAGAGAGAACGAGCGAGAGAGAAAGAGAGAACGAGCGAGAGAGAAAGAGAGAACGAGCGAGCGAGCAAGAGAGAACGAGCGAGCGAGAAAGAGAGAACGAGCGAGAGAGAAAGAGAGAAAGAGAGAACGAGCGAGAGAGAAAGAGAGAAAGAGAGAACGAGCGAGAGAGAAAGAGAGAAAGAGAGAACGAGCGAGAGAGAAAGAGAGAAAGAGAGAACGAGCGAGAGAGAAAGAGAGAAAGAGAGAACGAGCGAGAGAGAAAGAGAGAACGAGCGAGAGAGAACGAGCGAGAGGGAACGAGCGAGAGGGAACGAGCGAGAGGGAACGAGCGAGAGGGAACGAGCGAGAGGGAACGAGCGAGAGGGAACGAGCGAGAGGGAACGAGCGAGAGGGAACGAGCGAGAGGGAACGAGCGAGAGGGAACGAGCGAGAGGGAACGAGCGAGAGGGAACGAGCGAGAGGGAACGAGCGAGAGGGAACGAGCGAGAGACAGCCAGCGAGAGGGAACGAGCGAGAGGGAACGAGCGAGAGACAGCCAGCGAGAGGGAACGAGCGAGAGGGAACGAGCGAGAGGGAACGAGCGAGAGGGAACGAGCGAGAGGGAACGAGCGAGAGGGAACGAGCGAGAGGGAACGAGCGAGAGGGAACGAGCGAGAGACAGCCAGCGAGAGGGAACGAGCGAGAGACAGCCAGCGAGAGGGAACGAGCGAGAGACAGCCAGCGAGAGGGAACGAGCGAGAGACAGCCAGCGAGAGGGAACGAGCGAGAGACAGCCAGCGAGAGGGAACGAGCGAGAGACAGCCAGCGAGAGGGAACGAGCGAGAGACAGCCAGCGAGAGGGAACGAGCGAGAGACAGCCAGCGAGAGGGAACGAGCGAGAGACAGCCAGCGAGAGGGAACGAGCGAGAGACAGCCAGCGAGAGACAGCCAGCGAGAGACAGCCAGCGAGAGGGAACGAGCGAGAGGGAACGAGCGAGAGGGAACGAGCGAGAGACAGCCAGCGAGAGACAGCCAGCGAGAGACAGCCAGCGAGAGACAGCCAGCGAGAAAGAGCGAGAGCCAGCGAGCAAGAGCGAGAGACAGCGAGCAAGAGCGAGAGACAGCGAGCAAGAGCGAGAGACAGCGAGCAAGAGAGCGACAGCGAGCAAGAGAGCGCGAGCGAAAAAGCAAAAAAGAGAAAGCAAGAAAGAGAGAGCAAGAGAGAAACGTGTGTAAACAATAAAGAAATAATAAAGAAAAAAATACCCAGATTAAGGTTTGATCTAGGTCAGTGCCAGGGTTAGTGTTTGGGTCAAAGGTCAACGTTCAGGGACAGTATATTTTGGGAAGGTTTAATTTTTTTTAAATTAGTATTAGTGTTGGTTAGTGTCAGTGTGTTTTATGTAGGACAAAAAAAACAAACAAAAAAAAGAAAAATGTGCACTATTGTTTCTGGGCTACAACAGGTACAAACAACAAATATCGTACACATATATGGCATCGCTGCGAAAGTCAGGAGCAGGAGGATTTATTTTGGGTTTTGTTCTTTAGTGGTAGGTAATGATAGTAACAAGAAATATACAGCTAAATAAAAAAAATGATTTGTTTTACTATTTTAGGCCAGTTTTCCTTTGAGAATAAAAAAACAAAACAAAAAATCAGGAGATATCCATTACCATTCACCACCAAATGAAAGGCTAATTTGTCCTGAAAAATACAAGGTATAATATACCTGGATGTACAAAGTAGTTGTAATAATACAACTACTGCTTAGGCATTAGGATTTGTTTTACCCTTAAGAGTGAGGGGGTTAAACAGGAATATACACAAGGATTTAAAGATGCTGCACACTCAATAACCGCTCAGTATGCAGCTTCTTCATCTTTTATTCTTTGCCTATGTTCACGTTTAAGCTAGTGCCATCACGGCTGCCTCTGGTTACCCGCTTCAGGGTGGCTCCTTTCACTTGGTGTCCTATGTAGCCACTCTTGCATTGCAGGGACTAGAATTGTGTCTCTCTACACTGTGCCCATCAACAGATTACCCTAGGATGTCATGGTCCCCCCCCCCCCATGCTCCTCACTCCCAAAGCTAACAGACCGACTGAGGACAGCAATGTCCACTGTTACTTTCTTGTGAAGTTCAGGAGCCAGCAGCATTGGAAGCCACAAACTGCAAGGGCTGGGGAAATCATTATTTTTACTTGGTAATGTTTATTTTATTGTACAAATGGGGGTTTATTTCTACTTTAATTGTAAGGTAAGGATGTGTTTGTCTTCATTTGAAATACCTGTGGCAATTGAGGCACAGCCGGTCCACCATGCTGCAGGCACAGAAAGCCAAAGAATCACAGGTCTCATTCACAATCCCCACAAATGCATTGGTCCCAGGTATCCTAGTTAGGCGATACTTGGAGCAGTGACTGCCATGAACAAGGTTCGTCAGATCGCCCTAAAGGAAAGAAAAAAGAAAAAGTGTTACATTTTCAAGAAAAAAAATTCCATAATTGTTAGGATTTGCATTAGAATGAGGCTGTGGACAGACTGAGAGGCAACTGATGTTCCACCACTGGAAAATGAAGAAACTGTTGGTGAGACCAGAAACTCTAAATGTGTAGGTAGATGTCACGATCGGCGCCACCAATCATGCGACAACCCCACAACCGCGACCAACAATAATACGTCACGCCCGCGGCATCAGACCGCAGACCTTCTCACCAAACTCGTGACCAAAGGACTGGCCGATCTAAAACCGCGGTGTGACGCGCGTAACAAGGCCACACCCAGCTGCAAGATATATCATATATATTTCAACAGGCAGAAGAGTCTTTGGGATGTGTCTTGTTTTTTCCTACAAAAAGTGGTGTATAGTCCACGTGTAGTGGTGAAGAAACCATTTTAAGCAGAGTGCTGCTGTGTGCATCTTTTCTTCCATCCTGGAAATAAATGGGGCATATTCCCATCCAAGAGCTCTAGGAAACAGCTATCTATATTACAGATGAATGAACCCCAACCACTTGTGCCGGCACAGGAATGTATTGTACAATATATTTGACATTTATGTCTTCCTTCATACAGGCCTGAGGCTTGCTACTCTCCTTTTTGACGCATATTGTGCTTGCTCCATTGCATACATGTGATATATATATCTACAGCATAATTTTTTGGATTTCTTGATAGGGATTTGCCATTATGGTTACTGTTTAATCCCTTATATCCTCTATTATGGTATGCCCATGGCATAATTTTTGGATACACCTCCCTAGGGAAGTGTTCACCTGTGTGTTTGTGTTGCAGGGACACTAGACTCATGTAGCCATTTTCCCTGCTACACATACATTTAGACCGGTTTTTGTGTCATTTTAAATGGTTTTAGGTCTGTGTGTATTGTCTCATACTGAGGTGATGGTAAACCAGGGCGAATGCCCATATGTCATATTCATTTGTGTGTAATAAAGCATAATTTTTGGAAATTATTCCCTTAGTGTCACGTTCTGTTCATTATGTAGCCGCTTTTCTGTGAATCTCTTTTCACAACCCTCCTTTTTTGCACACCCAGCTGCACCCTGCACAGCGATTGTCCAGCTAATGGGTTACAATCGGTGCCTGCAGCCTGAAAGCGCTTGTTACTGGGTCGGGTTAATTACGCAACTAACCCTCTACTGCCACCACTTTTGTCGGAGACTGGGAAACTCCCGTTATCAAATATACACTATAATGATTGAAATATTGATATATATATATATAACACGGTCCGCAGGCCTGTTATACAGAGATTATAACAAACAGTAGCGTCTCTTCAAAGGCAGGAATTCGTGAATTGCAAGTAAGCGCTTATAAACAGTTTAACACTTTCAGAAAGAAAGATTTATTACTAAAAGAGCCAAACAGGTGCAATAAAATATTTGCAGAAAGAGATGTAACTAAGATATATATTTATATATAGATAAAGACCCACAACACAGCAAAGAGATAATAGGAAGGAAGTTAAAGGGTTAAGTTACTTGCCAATACGCCTTGGTTTGTAAGCAGATCCAAGTTGCAGAGTGGAAAGGGTCTTTGATCTCCTGCTGTTACGATGTTAAGATCAGGAGATGTGCTTAGCTTCAACTTTAGGTTTGCCAGACTGTCTTTTTAAAAATCCCCCTGCAAGGGGGGTGGCTCTTAATACTGGCCACTACGCTGTTTTGGGAGGGGTCAGTCGGGGAACTCTGAATTAGAACCAACATCTGTCATAATCCATGACATGAAACATAGGGGAAAAAACCTGACTTGAGGAATGTTCATTTCATTCTGTCATTTTTAACTGTTAGGTTTTGTGAGGTTACAATCTCTTTCAATTCCGGGGAGAAGCTGCCTTATCTGTTTTATGATGGGTGAGCCTATACAAGTTCTGGGGTCAGTGCTTCCCAATGCTCTGATGAGCTGGCCTTATCATGACTTAGGGTGAGGAAGGCTACACTTTCGCAGACTGCTCGGCACCGGACTAAGAATGCCTTAACCTGACCCACACCATCTGTCACTGTGCCTCTCAGGAAGGGAGGGGGTAGGGAATGAAGGATTGAGGAATACTCTAATAATAAAGAAAAAAAAAGGGAACTCTGCATCCAACTCTGATGAGCAAGTTTGCTACAGTAGACATCCTTGATATCCATCTACGGACACCAAGAAGTCTAAATTGTCTGTATTTTCAGGAACTTGTTTTCTGGCTCCAAAGATACCCTTGAGTGCATAAACTGTGGAGAAGAAAGCAGCAAAACTTCAGCTTATAGCAGCTGGACACCACGCTGCAGACCCAGTTGCCTGTGACTTGCTTAGTCTAGTCGGCAGCAAAGACCAATAGAAGTTGCCCAACCACACGAGTGGGGGACACCCCTTCACTGTGAACAGGACTTGCTTCCTGACCTCGATGACTTTTGGGTCACTGGTTTCAGACCTGTCTTTTTTTTTTTTTTTTTTTAAGGGGTATGAATGTGTTTTTACCCACAGTCACCTTCTGAATGAAGGCATCTAAGGATGATCCAAACAAGCATTCACCGTCAAAGAGCCACCTCTTAGTTTGGAGTTTTACTAACCAACACCAACATTTATGTGATAGGATCCTTCTCAAGTGGACAGACATGGAAACTAATCCTTGAAAGCCACCACAAGGAACCTTCCAAGGCATCCACTGAGAAATTCAGTGCTCTCGGAAAATCTTCCAAAACTGTGAGATGGCAGGATACCCTGGATCCAATTCTCCTGAATGGAGCATGCACATCGCTCAAACTTTTAAGAGCTTTGCAGACCCCACAGCAGGTTGCTGAGCTAAGTAGAGGGCTTCCAACATTTTATCTATGAGGTCTTTAAAGACAGGACCTCATCCACTGGGACGTGGATCCCATTTCTGGTAGAATTCCTCCTCCATGGGTTACTGCAGAGCTAACTACTTCAGGGAGGACAAACACACCTTTGCTGGGTGAGTCCTATCGGCACACATCATATCCTAAAAGTTAGGGTGTACCAGAAAAGATTGAGGATGTTTTGGCATTGCCAGGAACCAGAACCAGTGACCTTTGCAGAAGACGATTCTGGAAATTTCAAGTTAGTACGCAGCACATCCACTAGGAAGCCCAGTAAGGTCTTCTCTCTCGGAGATTGCCAAGGACCTGGAGACTCTTCCTGTGAGGACACATCTGCAGAGGAATCCTGATACTCAACAACTTTCTCCAATGCCTCATCCTCCTATAAAAGAGGAGGGGAAGGGAAGCGCCCACATTTGTATCCCAAGCAAGTGACAACCCCTGAGATCTGATCTTGCAGCCAAGAAATGGCTGCAGCAAATTCTTCCCTTTACACAAAGAAAGTGGATAATTGTGTCCTTGAGACAGTGAAAACACCAGATAAGGACAGTGATTTAAAGTCAAACTGACCTTTTGAGGAGCCATTGCAGCATAAATTGTGTTATGGGCCCTCACTACCAGAAAGAGGGATTTATGGGGATCCCCTCTTTTGCCTGTGTGTTGAGCATCAGGTGGTCCTTTATACCCAAAGGGATTGGCCACCCAGCTAGGAGGAGTGTAGACAAAACCAAACTCAGAAGTGGCAGTTACATCCCTAACCCCAGATATTTGCTGTGCCTCTACTGTTGCACCATGCAGGTGTAGTACCCCATTAGCACAATCACTGCCTGTGCTTTGAAAACATGTGTTGCTATGAAAAAATGGTGCAGGCAGGCTTGCTACACTGGCGTGCCCTTTTTGAGCTCCACTAATGTGATGTAGCACTCCAAAAAAAAAACAAAAAACAAAAATAAAAACCCACTGTACCAGGAATACCGGGGGAAAGACTGTTCTGTAGTCCAGTAGGCAGTGTTGACAAGCAGTGGTTGGAATTTCAGTGTAGAAAAGGCACTGTGGGGCTGATTTACTAAAACCACGAGTGCAAACTCTGAGGCAGCTATGCATGGTGACCAATCAGTTTCTGACTTCAGCTTGTTCAATTAATTTTTGACAAAAAAAAAATTGATGAAGATTGGTTTTTATGCAGAGCAGCACCAATTTTTCACTCGCAGGTTTTAGTAAATCAACCCCTATGTGTCAGCCCAAACATGAACGTAAGAGCACACTTGCCAATCAACAGATTTTTTTTTATTTACTTATGTATTTCAGGTACTTATATAGTGTTGTCAATTTATGCAGCGCTTTATATATATATTGTACATTCACATCAGTCCCTAACCCTCAAGGGGCGTACAATCTAAGGTCCCTAACTCACATTCATACATACACATACTAGGACCAATTTAGACAGGAGCCAATTTACCTCCCAGAATGTCTTTGGAGTGTGGGAGGATACCGGAGTACCCGGAGGAAACCCACGCAGGCACAGGGAGAACATGCAAACTACAGGCAGCTGGTGCTGTGGTTGGGATTGGAACCAATGACCCGAGTACTGCCAGGTGGAAGTGCTACAGTGGCTAAATGGTTAGCACTTCTGCCTGGCAGTACGCAGGTCGTTGGTTCGAATCCCAACCATGGCACCACCTGTCTGGAGTTTGCATGTTCTCCCTGTGCCAGCGTGGGTTTCCTCCGGGTACTCCGGTTTCCTCTCACACTCAAAAGGCATGCTGGTACGTAAACTGGCTCCTGTCTAAATTGGCCCTAGTATGTATATGTATGAATGTGAGTTAGGAACCTTAGATTGTACACCCCTTGAGGGTCAGGGACTGATGTGAATGTACAATATATATGTAAAGCGCTGTGTAAATTGACGGCACTATATAAGTATTTGCAGCTTTTTGAACGAATATAACACGAGTAAATGTCCACGTTTTAAAAGGTGTGCTTAATATACTTATTGGTGCCTTAATTTTACAACTCCGGCGGCTTTATTTTTACTTACCATGACAGAGTCTATTTAAAGCACTAACAAATGTTAAAGTGAATGTCAATCTTCAACTGCTAATGGTCCCATCGTCTGAAGTGGTGCCAGCTATTGGGCACAAGACGCCACTGAGGCTTTCCACTGTGACCAGTCTGTCCCAGAACTAACAGCAGTTCTGAATGTCAGGAAATAGCAAGTCTCCTACCTCAGCTGTCATGACAGGTTCTCTTTAATATGAAACAGAACAAAAAAGGCTCAATTTATCAATGTTCTTAAAAAAAACGTCAGTGTTCCTTCACAGCAACCAGATTGCAACTGTCTTTTTCTAAATAAAGTTTGGAAAATAAAAAGGGCATTCTGACTGGTTGCTGGGGGCAATGCAGACATGTTTTTATCATCACACTGTGAAAAACTAGTCCTTTATCTCAGTTTTTTGTCTTTTGCTTTTTGGAGATGTACAGATTTGCCTGAGCCATTTTTATCTTTAGCAGAAATCTAGGTCAGTAGACTCAAGGCCTTTCTTGGATACAACTCAATAACAAGCAGGCAACGGAGCTCATTAGTGTAGAGAGTGTTTCATCTTCCAAAAAAAAAAAAAAAAAGAAACCCCAAAAAAACTTACCACCAGGCTGGTATTAAACTTGTAAAACCTCTGCACGGTTCTGTCACTGAAACTGTTGCAGAGATTCTTTTTGACAAAGTTGGGGTGGTTCAAGATGTCATTTGCAACAAGGGGCTCCTGGAATAAAAGCAGATGATCAGATATTGTTTTCAGTCTGGATTGGAGGAAACCTGTCAGTAGGCCATACATTACAATCTGCCACAAGTGTGTAGTACACATGATAAGGCCAAATGTTTGCATACACCTGACCACTACGCTCATCTACACGGCCTACTTGGACACCCCTCAAAATCATTGAGTTTAAGTGTTTTCAGTGAAGAGTATTGTTAACCACCGGAAAGTTTTACCACCTTCACGACCAGGCCATTTTTTGCTATTCAGCACTGCGCTACACTTTAACTGACAATTGCACAGTCATGCAACACTATACACAAAATACATTTTTTTAATCTTTTTTCCCCCCCCACAAATAGAGCTTTCTTTTGGTGGCATTTAATCACCGAGTTTTTTTATTTTTTAATAAACTAAAAAAAGACCGAAAATAAAAAAAAACAACTATTTTTTCTACTCATTGTTTTAAAAAATAGCCAATAAAATTCAAATGTCTTCTTCTTGAGACCAAAATATATTATGCTACAATAAGTGTACATTAATTGGTTTGAGCACAAGTTATAGCATCGATAAACAATAGTACATATACTGGAATTTTGCCAGCTATAGATGCTGTACTGTAATGGCGGTGATCAGCTCTGATGAAGAAGGGACCCCCCCCCCCCCCTTCGAAACATGTCAGTATCAATCTGAGAGTCTCCCCTTCCGATGGGATTTGCACATCTCCTTATCGTAGGATTTGCTTTTGGATTATATATGCCTGTTAGATTACTATTTTTGTGAGTATATCTCTTAAATCAATCAATCCACTAATTGCTTACAGAGGTTGGTGCGCTCTGTTTTTGTTCTCTACTACAGGTCAGCAACTTATAGTGGGACTGTAATAGGGTGGCAGGCAATCTGGCACTAACATACACTATCTGGGTGGGTCACTAACAGACAATGACGTCGCTAGTGATACTAATACAGTGATCAGCGAAAAAAACTGTACACTGACACTGTACTAATGACACTGGCTGGGAAGGAGTTAACATCTAGGGGCAATCAGGGTGTTAAATGTGTGCCTAGCAATGGGTAATGTGTGCTGCTTTTACTTTACAATCTGGTTATTTTTGCTCTCTGCTTTGCAGGGAGAAGTGACAGACAGATAGCTGTTCCCTGTACACAGAGTTGTTTATTGAGGTAATGTGCAAGGTTGGTGCGCTCTGTTTTTGTTCTCTACTACAGATCAGCAACTTATAGTGGGACTGTAATAGGGTGGCAAGCAATCTGGCACTAACACACACGATCTGGGTGGGTCACTAACGGACAATTACATTGTTAGTGATACTAATACAGTGATCAGCGAAAAAACTGTACACTGATAATGTACTAATGACACTGGCTGGGAAGGGGTTAATATCTAAGGGCAATCAGGTTGTTAAATGTGTGCCTGGCAATGGGTAATGTGTGCTGCTTTTACTTTACCATCTGGTTGTTTTTTCTCTCTGCTTTGCAGGGAGAAGTGACAGCCAGATTGCTGTTCCCTGTACACAGAGTTCTGTGTTTTTGTAAACACAGAGTTCTGTGTTTTTGTAAACACAGAACTGAGTATGTGATAGGACACAGCCAATCAGCTGACTTCAGCAAAAAACATTGGCTGAAATCAGCTGCCAAATTCGCACTGTGTCTAAACACTGCACAGGTAGGCAGAGGGTGCACACATGCATGCCGCCGAACCCGGAAGAATCTCCCGAGGTACGTGATTGTGCCTGGACCTGCCGCCCGCTCGCAGTATATTTGGCAGGTGGTTAATACTAACACAGACCAAGATATTTTAGATAATTGTGAGCTTCCAACGTTGTATTAACAAGTCTGGAGAATGACATTTTCTGTTTGAGCATGACTGTGCCCCTGCCAGCTCTAAAAAGTATGGGTTGAGGAGCTTGGTGTGGAGGAACTCAAGTGGCCTGCACAGAGCCCTGACCTCAACCCCATAGAACACCTTTGGGAAGATCTGGAATGCTGTGAGCCAACATCAGTACTCAACTTTACAAATGCTCTTTGGCTGAACGGTCACGTATCTGCACAGGCACACTCTGAAATCTTGTGGAAAGCCTTCCCAGAAGAGTTGTGTCCAACATTATATGGTTTTGGAATGGTATGTCAAAGAAAGTTCATAAAAAAGCTGTGACAGTCAGATGACTACAAACATTTGGTCATATCAAGGCGCCAAGCCATAACTCTTCGTAAAAATTAAAAATCTCTTAAAAGTCTAAGTGGGGTAATGTGGCTTACTAGGTATACAAATTAATTTACCACAAGCTCATACACCCCCCCCACTAGTAAAATGCGGGCAACTTTCAACAGATTGTGAAGGCTGACTAGATAAATACAAGCATTCTAATCCAATCAGATTCTATTGCATTCCATAACACGGTCATCAGGTTTTTGGGGATTGGTGGGGAAACTCATAGTAAGAGGAGGCTACAGACAGGGTTTTGCCAGTGTGTTGATGAGTGGCTTAGAGAGAAGTGATGCAGAAAACCTCAGAGCTGCCTCTGAATAATGTCTTAGATTGTAAGCTCCCAGGATCAGGGCCCTCCTAACCCTCTTGCATTGAACTGTATTGTTGCTGTATTGTCTCCCGTTATATTGTAAAGCGCTGAGCAAACTGTTGGCGCTATATAAATCCTCTATAATAATAATAATATATGTCATCATTCCTTTGGTTGTACAGTGTGGCAGGAGTGCATTAATCACAAAAGTGGTTGAACAGAAAAACAAATATTGTGGCTGTCAACTCTTCACATATATGTACATCAAATGCCCCTTTTTTTGGCAATGTTGCTTTAAGAGTCATTGGTTGACATGGCAGTACCTTGTGAGTGATGTGCTGCTGTTCCACTGGAGCGTGGCCTTTAGGGTCAATAAGGGTAGGATGCGCCACAAGGTAACCTCTGTCCTCCATGATGAAGCACCTGGCAGAGCAACAAGACCTAGTTATAGCACACACAGCCCAGATCTCTTTGAAGAATGGCTCTGCCTTGTTAATAGAATCCCATGAATGGTTGACTGAGCTCAAGGTATGTGGGCACTTAGGCAAAGAATGTCCTGCATTGCACAGCCAACAGCCTAGACAGGACACAGGAGAAAAACTTGCGGAATTATTCCAGTCAACTGAGAAACAGGATTATGGAATAATCTACCAGAGCAGATTCTATGTATTCCTGGCGTTTCAAAGTTGGAAAAAAACAAATATTATTGTATTTAGTATTTATTGATAAAGTCCCTTCCTCCTAGATTGTGAGCTTTAATGAGCAGAGCCCTCTGTTTCCTCTTGTATCAAATTGTATTGTAACTGTAATGTCTGCCTTCATTTTATAAAGTGCTGCGCAAACTGTAGGTACAATATATAAATCCTGAATAATAATAATAAAGTCCAATGTGTTCACTATAACTCATTAGAACAATTCATGAACTCAAAGGCTGCTGTTTGGCAATTTCTCCACTCTCGGAACCGGGGGCTGTAGAAGCGATTGGCGGCAGTGGAGCTGCTTTCATACACAATCCCGGTGGCTTCAGCCACTGGATTGTGTATACCCCCCCCCCCCCCCATGGTGTACAGACCTGGCAGCAGAAAAGGTTACAAATATGTGAATTTTAGTACACTTTAAAACATGTTCAAATGGGAGCTGGATGCTTTGTGTAACGTTCCCGCAGTGCGCTCTACAGAAGAAATGCGGGTCAAACTCAAGCCCTGGATTGAAAGTTGTAGGAAATGTTGAGGTCAGTGTGATAAAGAGACAGGCCAAATGAATGCAGAAGTGTGAAAGTGGCCAAATTTCAACCCCCAGGACTTGGGTGGCACTTGAATCAGAAATGAATATCAAGCTCCACCCTGACAGCCATTTGTGTTGTACTACTTTACTTCAATGCACTTTTTGGCTGCTGTATTTCTCGGTAACACCAATGGTGGGGTTTAGTCAGCGGAGGTTTTCTAGACTAGCTCCCCTTGTATGAAGACACATTGCTCTCAGAGAGTGAGTGAACATTTGTAATGGTCAAGGCAGTTGGAAAGAGCTGAAAATAGAGATTGCATGTCTGCTGCTGGAGTCTCCGAAAGGCCAAAAAAAGGTTTGGCAATTTTCTTCCTTTAAGTTGTGTATGTGGACTGACCTTAATCCCTTCACGCCAGCCGCACGCAAATGTGCGGCCTCCCGGCGTCTGGGCCTAGACACCGAGCGGCCGCACATTTGCGTTCATGTAACAAAAAACATATGTGATGAGAGTGCGGTACTCACGGAAAGGTCCTGGTCCGCACTTTCGATCGGGACCTTTCCAGATCATGTGACCGGCCGTGACATCATGGCGGCCACATGACACTAAGCCCCGCCCCGTCATTTGTGTTCATGTAACAAAACTCACGGAAAGGTCCTGGTCCGCGTTTTCGATCGCGACCTTTCAAGATCATGTGACCGGCCGTGACGTCACAGCGGCCCCATGACACTAAGCCCTGCCCTGCAAATTTGCGTTCATGTAACAAAAAACATATGTGATGAGAGTGCGGTACTCACGGAAAGGTCCTGGTCCGCGCTTTCGATCGGGGCCTTTCCCTATCATGTGACCGGCCGTGACATCACGGCGGCAACATGACACTAAGCCCGTCCACCTCCCGGCGCAGGAACTCCTCTTCATGCCAGGACGATCCGGCGTGCAGGGGTTAAAATACATGCAGGCTTACACAATAAAACCAAATGAAAATGGATGAGGTGCAGAGATGCCTGGTAATCACTTTTTGGTTAACGGAAGTAAAATGGGTAAGGCTGCATTCATACCCGAGTGTCATGTTTTTGAGGGCGTTTTGTCGCACGTTTTTGTACAGAACTTTTGAGCTTTAATCTTTTTTTTTTTTTTTATTAGCCAACAGAGAAAAATATCATCGGTTTCATTTGTTGCTAGGTTTTATCAGCATCTTTAGCTTTTCCATCAGCTTTAATTGTTTTATTATTCGTTTATTATTATTTTTTTGTTAGGGTAAGGATTTAGCATTAAGGTTAGGTGTTAGGGTTAGGATTAGTGGTTGGGGTTTGACTTTCAAGTTAGGGGTTAGGTGTTAGCACTAGGGTTAGGGGTTAATAATTTATTGTCATTCTATTATTTGTTTTTTTAGTTTTGTTTTGGAAGGGTTAGGGTGTTTATTATATTATTAATTTATATTTATTATTTTTTTTTAAGTTAGGGGGGTTAAGGTTAGGAGTTAATTTTTTATGATTACATATTATCCATTTATGATTATTATTCATTTGTGCATTTATTTTATGTAACATTTATTTATTTTTACATTTAAGCAGACGCTCCAAAAACGCACGTCAAAACATGAGAAAACCGCGTGTTTCCATTCATTTCTATAGAATTAAAAATGCTCCAAAAACAGGCAAATCTGCCTAACTGAACAGCAAAATAAAAAGCTCCAGAACTTGTTTGAGCTTCAAGCGTTTGGCTTCAGGTGACTCGGAGTGGAGATGTGGAACCATCTCCGTTGAGAATACTTGATTTTTTTTCCCTCCTTTAGCATTTTGGAGCTTCAAGCTACAAATCGCTCAGATGTGAATGGGACCTAAAGATGTATTTCTGACTAGTAGGTGCGAGTTACTGCATCTTGCTTTATCCCCTTGGCGCCAGCGCCTTCCGGCCCTTTAGGGGTTTCAGAAGTCGGGAGGCGGGGCGGGGTTTTAAGGTCATGTGACTGCCGAGATTCGCCATCACTAGATTGGGAAAGGTCCCGATCGAAAGAGGAGATCAGGACCTTTCTGTGAATACTGGACATGTGTGCTGCGAGCGTGCAGGGCGCGTTCTCAGCACATATGTTTTTCTTAACTGCACACAAATGTGCGGCCGCTCGGCGTCAAGGCCCAGGCATCGGGAGGCCACACATTTGCGTGCGGCCGGCGCAAAGAGGTTAATGATTAAATCGTTAGTGGAAACACTGACAAGCCAAAATCCTATCTCCATCTTATTACTCTGCACGGCTGCTGCCCAACGTTACGTTGGATTTCCCCACAGAATGGACTTTTCAGACACATCATTGCCTTGTTTTTCCTACCTAATTTTGTTGCCACCATCTTGGTTGCAGACAGGAAGAAGCTCCATGAGCACTTTGTAGAAATATCGCAGAGTGAAATCAATGCCCATCACAGCAACTGTATGACCTGCTGACACCTGAGAGCTGAAAACATTGAAAAGAAAAAGTGTTAGGCTGTGTCTTGACAGGCTTTAGGCCTGTGTTGAACAAGCGCAGCATGCGTTTCACCTCTGTTTAGGACAGTTCTAAGATCATTCAGATTTCATTGACAGATACATCTGAGCTATAGCTGATGTCCTTCTGACCTGCATTTGACCTGCCTCCAGCTGCTTTTGCATTTCTATAGACTTGTGTACACAGGCCTCTAGGTAAAAATGCCTGTCTAGCCCTGTGGGAATTACCAGTCTCAAAGAGAAGGCATATTAGCATTTTTACCATCTTGGAGAAGATGAACCAAGGGGGGTTGTTTGTAAAAATCTGGTGCAGCTCCGCATAGAGACCAATCTGCTTCAAGGTTTTATTGCCAAAGATTACAGTTGCAAGAAAAAGTATGTGAACCCCTTGGGATTACGTGGAGTTTTGCATGAATTGGGCATAAAATGTGCTCTGAACGTCATCTAAGTCACAACAATAGAAGAACACAGTCTGCTGAACATAATACTACACAAACATTAGATGTTGCCATGATTTAATTGCACATAACATGTAAACATTCACAGTGCAGGGAGGAAAAAGTATGTGAGGCCCTAGCTTAATGACTTCTCCCAGAGATAATTGGAGCCAGGAGTGAGCCAACCTTGACTCCAATCAGTGTGATGATATTGGATGTGTTGCTGACAGCTGTCCTGCCCTTAAAAAAACACACACCTGTTTTGGGTTTACTGGTTTCAAGAAGCACTGTCTGATGTGAACCATGCCTCGCAGAAAAGAGCTCTCAGAATACCTACGATCAAGAATTGTTGACTTGCATGAAGCTGGAAAGGGTTACAAAAGTATCTCCAAAAGCCTTGATGTTCATGTGTCCATGGTAAGACAGACTGTCTACAAATGGAGAAAGTTTAGCACTGTTGCTACTCTCCCTAGGCGTGGTCGTCCTGTAAAAATGACTGCAAGAGCACAGCGCAGAATGCTGCATGAGGTAAAGAAGAATCCCAGAGTGTCAGCTAAAGACCTACAGAAATCTCTGGCACATGCTAACATTTTTGTTGACACATCTACAATAAGGAAAACACTAAACAAGAATGGAGAACATGGGAGGACACCACGGAGGAAGCCATTGCTGTCCAAAAAGAATATTGCAGCACGTTTGAAGTTTGCAAAAGAGCACCTGGATGTTCCACAGCACTACTGGCAAAATATACTGTGGACAGATGAAACCAAGATTGAGTTGTTTGGGAAGAACACACAACACTGTGTGTGGAGAAAAAAAGGCACAGCACACCAACATCAAAACCTCATCCCCACTGTAAAACATGGCGGAGGGAGCATCGTGGTTTGGGGCTGCTTTGCTGCCTCACGGCCTGGACAGATTGTTGTCATTGATGGGAAAATGAATTCCAGAGTTTATCAAGACATTTTGCAGGAAAACGTACGACCATCTGTCCGCCAACTGAAGCTCCGCAGAGGATGGGTGATGCAACAGGACAATGACCCAAAGCATACAAGTAATTCAACAAAACAATGGCTGCAACAGCACAGAATATGCCTTCTGGAGTGGCCCAGTCAGAGTCCTGACCTCAACCCGATTGAAATGCTGTGGCATGACCTTAAGAGAGGGATTCACACCAGACATCCCAAGAATATTGCTACACTGAAACAGTTTTGTGAAGAGGAGTGGTCCAAAATGACTCCAGATCGTTGTGCAGGTCTGATCTGCAACTACAGGAAACGTTTGGTTGAGGTTATTGCTGCCAAAGGAGGGTCAACTAGTTATTAAGTCCAAAGGTTCACATACTTTTTCCTCCCTGCACTGTGAATGTTTATATGTGCAATTAAACCATGGCAACGTCTAATGTTTGTGTAGTATTATGTTCAGCAGACTGTGTTCTTCTATTGTGACTTAGATGACGTTCAGAGCACATTTTATGCCCAATTCATGCAAAACTCCACGTAATCCCAAGGGGTTCACATACTTTTTCTTGCAACTGTAACTGAACAAGCTGCAGTTAGAACCTGATTGGCCACCAGATTCTTCACTCTCCAGTTTTAATAATTCCATTCCACAGTCTATTCTGTTCCCATTTGGTCAATAGTCCCAGATAGTAACCATTGTAGATGTCTGAATTTATGTGGAAACACGTCTAATACATGGAGCGATGTTTTGGTTTTTACACCATATGAAACAAAGGAAGTATGATAAAGGCATTTAGCATGGTAATATGGGCCCATAAACCTCGGTCCCTCTGTCATCTCAGAAAGTTGGGCAATGTCATACCGAGGGGCACCCTCACCTGGGAGCCTGGACAGTGTGACTTATAGTGACCACGTAGCCTGCTCCTCCTACATCCAGGTACGGTCCAGTAAAAGTGATGAGCCCAGGATTAGCTAGAGCATGAAGATACCTAAAAAGCAATGATAAATATACATCAGATAATGAACAATGATGTCTTTTTTGCAACGATTCATGTGTCAGATATAGACGCCCTCAATAAAACAAAAATACAGTGAGGGACCATTCTGTCACACAGTAAGGCCATGCTAACCAGAAGCAGACAGATTATGTGGCAATGTGACAGAATAAAAGCTGAGCAGCGTCTATTTAGAGTGACAATCTTTCTCACCTTTATTAAACGTGTCTCAGAACTTTACAAATCTATTGCACTTGGCTGCCAAGGAATACAGACACAAGGGTTGCACCTACACTGTAAACCAGTTGCAGAGACACTAAGTGAGGAGCAGCTTGATTTCTCTCTATTGCTTCCCTGTCAAGGAAGGCAGAGTGCGGCCGGGCCGCTGTGACCTAAAACGGGAGCTCGCTGGTGTTGCAGATGTAGTCCCCTGAGGTTTCCACAGTCCTCCGTATCCTCTCCCTGCCATTAGTGCTGTCCCTACACTAGTAACTTCTCCAAATGCGCCAAGACTCGGGGGCAGGGACTTAAAAGGACTCTGCATGACCCAAGATGGCTGCCAGGGTCATCAGGATGCAGCGCAGTCAACCGGAATGCTGCTCCGGGGAACCAAGGTATTCACAGAGAAACCCAGTTTCTCCCGAATTTCCCATTCAGCTGCAATTCCACTTCAGACAAGCGCCCCCCTACAGTGGAGAACCTAGACTGCACTTTGCTACAAGCAGCATAAAGCAAAGGTCACATAAAAACACAAAAGGGGTTGATTTACTAATGGCAAATAGACTGTGCACTTTGCAAAGTGCAGTTGCTCCAGAGTTTAGTAAATGAGGTAAAGCTTCCCTTTGCCAAGAACACCCAATCAAATGCGAGGAATATAAAAAAAAAACAGCATTTTTGCTTGCACATGATTGGATGATGGAAGCCAGCAGAGCTTCTGCTAATTTAATAAGCTCTGGAGCAACTGCACTTGCAAAGTGCACAGTCTAACTGCCTTTAGTAAATCAACCCCAAAGTATTAAGCAGTATTACCCCAGATAACAGAGTGGGAGAAGGAGAAAGTGAGGTCCCAAAAATAGGGATGTCTCAGGGTTTTTCAGCACACACCTTTGGTTGGAAAATCTTTGGCTAAACAACGCCTACATCCTATCAAATGCAGACACTGTTTGGGTATTCTGGCAGCCACAGGTGCTGGTTGTCAGGATACAATAGCCCATGTTGCAGATTCATCCATCCATGGGGCATCAAGTGATTTCTCTGGTTTGGCCCATGATTGTTTCAAGCTTAGAGCAAATACATAATTTCATTGATTTACTTTCTTTTAGTTTTACGTTCCCATGATGCAGCTGGTGCTACTCCTATGCCGACATCCTACTCCTATGACACAGACATTATTCAGGATACCGGGCCCTGGACCCTCAGCAAAAATACTAGGTAAAAGTTTTACTGGTTATAGTAAGTAATATTTAAGAGCTTCTCATAAAAAAAAAAAAAAAAAATTTATATATATATATATATATATATATATAAAAATAAATATATATTAAAAAAAAAAAAAAAATATATATATATATATATATATATATATATATATATATATATATATAAATAAATATATATTAAAAAAAAAAAAATAAAATATATATATATATATATATATATATATATATATATATATATATATTTCTTCAATTATTAGGTCACTTTTTCAGAAATAATATGGTATAAATATCTCCTAGAAGAAAAAAAAAATTCAAACACAGATGTGCCGAACACGCTGTGATTTAATAATACATTAGGCGCTGCAACACTGCAGGATAAATTTTTCTTATTGGAAAAGTTCTGGTGTGACACAAAATCTAAACGGATTAGTGGAAAGATAGTTTGGAAGGATAATGACGGTAACATTGTACAGCATGACAAGTAATGAGAGAGGGGACTCACCATTGTCTCCTGGTGGGATCAAACGCTTTGTCCATGAGAGAGCCGGGGTAGATCCGCAGCACCCCATTGGGTGTTGCTATGTAACGTCGCACAATGTAGCTGTTCAAGTTGCTCATGTCCATCTGTCTCATCCATTCATCGGTGACGTGACTGGTAGCCATGACCTCATTCCTGACAGAGAACTGTGAAAGAAAGGAACACATAGCAGGAGACCCCTTAAGATGTGTATAAAAGGATACTAATCTGTCCCCGGGAACTCTACCAAAGGCTGCTCTGTTACACTCGCTGGCAGATAAGAACACATCACACTCTCTTCTACTCTTAATAGTCTGATTTAAAAATGAACTCTAGGCCAAAGAAAAAAAAAATTATAGGTTTCTTAGAAATCATTGAAGTATCTTAAGCTAAAACTCTTTTTTTGCATTAGGCTGCACTCTACCATTTCCCTCAGCCTTGCACTTTATACTGAAATTGCTTGCTCTGATTTCACTGCATACTGTGAGTTTCTCACAGTGTACATTAAAAACTGCTGCAAGCCGAACAGACACCACCTCATTTCCTGGCTGGAGAACATCCATCATCATCTAACTCTTTCAATCCCAGTCTTATCACCCATGGCCCAAATATAGGTGCTGATGAAAACTGATGGCATGAGTAAAGCATGATTGTGAAGAGTCAGATTTTTCTTTGGGAAGATAAAACTTATAAAAATCCAGTAGAGACACTGCCAAATTTTTCTTCAGCCGCATGTGTGTGTTAAGTGTATGCACATTTTTACAACCCCCTTCCTCCCAAATCAATGTTTTTTTAAGTTTACAATTTATGTTGGGAAGCATCCATAGCCATATTTATTTATTTATTTCAGGTACTTATATAGCGCCGTCAATTCATGCAGTGCTTTTGCATATATATATTGTGTATTCACATCAGTCCCTAACCCTCAAGGGGTGTACAATCTAAGGTCCCTAACCAGGGGCGGACTGACAACTCATGGGCCCCCCCGGCAATAGGGGATCATGGGGCCCCTGTGTCCTTGCCCAAACTCAAAAAAGTCTATTAAAAAGGTACCAGGGGCATCTCATGGGGCCCCCTACTCACCCCGGGCCCTCGGGCAGTGCCCGAGTTTCCAAATGGTCAGTTTGCCCCTGTCCCTAACTCACATTCATACATACACATACTAGGGACAATTTAGACAGGATACAATTAACCTACCAGCATGTCTTTGGCGTGTAGGAGGAAACCGGAGTACCCGGAGGAAACCCACGCAGCCACAGGGAGAACATGCAAACTCCAGGCAGGTGGTGCCATGGTTGGGATTCGAACCAATGACCCTAGTGCTGCCAGGTGGAAGTGCTAACCATTTAGCCATATTGGGTCACATGTGGCACGCAGGTTGGACACCCCTGGCTTAGAGGCTGCCACTTCATCCCCACCGCTGGCTCTGGAAAGGGAAAAAACGACTACCATTTCCATTGTAAGCTCTAACGAGCAGGGCCCTCTGCTTCCTACTGTATCGAATTGTATTTGTACTGTCCGCCCTCATGTAGAAAAGTGCTGTGCAAACTGTTGGTGCTGTATAAACTCTCTATAACAATAATGACATCTCCCTGGGCTGTATTAAGCACCATTTCCATGGGTGTCTGCAAGCATGCATTCGGCTTCTACTAATAAAGTTTTATAATGCATTAGACTGGTGCTCTTTGTTCTGTCTTACTTTGGAGTTCCCCACAATCATACCCAATTGTTGATTGGCTGATGGTTTCCTACACATTGGATTTCTTTGCCGATTATTAGACGTGACGTTCATTTCATCCCGAACTGAAGTTTGGATGAAATTTTCGTTATTCTGAGATTCGAATGTATCTCAATTTCAATAGTAGCTAATTTAAACGAATCCAAAACAAAACAAAATTTTGTCCGACATTCGAACCGCATTTGAATAGAATTTGAAAACAAAATAGAATTTGAAAACAAATTCAAAATATAAACATATCGCGGATTTCCTTCAAAAGTGTGTATTGGTGTTAGAAAATGGACGTCTTTCAAAATTTGAATTTGGAAAAGAATAGAATGAAAAAAAAAAAAAAAAATTGAAAAAAAATGGAAAAAAAGAGCAAATCAGAAGAGAATAGAAAAGAAAAGCATAAAATTGAATTTTCCTTTAATAGACTATGTGTATTAATGTTAGAATATAGCCGTCTTCCAAAATTCGAATTTCGAAAAGAATAGGATAAAATAGTATAGAATAAAATGAATAGAGTAACACAGAACAGAATACCAAATAAAAGAATAGAAACAATTAGAATGGATAATAAAGGAATAGAAAAAAATAGAAAATAGAATGGAATAGAAAAGAATAGCGTAAAACAGAATAGAAAAGAATAGAATAAAATAGAATAGAAAAGAAAGGAAAAGAACATAAAAAAGAAAATAATAGAATAGCGTAAAACAGGATAGAATAGAGAATAAAATAGAATAGACTAGAATAAAATAAAATAGAATATAGCCATCTTACGAAATTCAAATTTGGAAAGGAACAGAATAAAACAGCATAGAAAATAATAAAATAAAATAGCATAGAAAAGAATAGAGTTCAACAGAACAGAAAATAAAATAGAATAGAAAATAAAATAAATAAAATAAAATAGAAAAGAAATGAATAGAAAAAAATAGAAGAGAATAAAAGAATATAAAAGCCTTACAAAATTCAAATTTCGACTAGAAACAGCTATTCTTTACAATGAATTCAGATCGATTTGATTTTTTAAATTCGAATACTTTGATTCACGGAAAAAATTTAATCCGGTTGAAAACAAATGAAACCAAACAAATTTAATTACGAATGCAACGAAACAAAACTGGGGTGCAGAACTTTGAGACCATTACTTACATAAGTGGTCACGGTGGTGCTACTTTCACATCACACAGTGGGTACATCATTGACTTCTAGTTATGTCTATTTTTTCGGAGACACACAAGGTTGTTGTGCCTTTTTTTTTAGTTTTCCATTTTTTTTTTTTCTACACACAACTTTCCTACTAACCTTCAGCCCTGGGTTTGCAATGAGCCGAGTATTGTCACTCAGGTACGCCGTGTAATGTTCAACCATCCTCTTGGTCTCCGGTTGACTTAGATGCTCGTATGGAGAAGAGAAGCAGCCAGCAGCCAACATAACAGTGGGGCTTTCTGCAAGCAAAGAGAGTGTTCATTAAAGAGGACCTGTTGTGCCACTTTGAGAACTGTAATGAATGCAGCACAGAGGAGGAACAAGCCATGTTCCCCTTGGCATTAAAAAAAAAAATCTGAAGCGGATTCAATAAAGACAAAAAGCCACCCTTTGTATATAAGGTGATGCTTGCCAGTCTTGCAAATCATTGGTCTGGCAAATTACTTTTTCTATAAAACATATCCTTTGCTAAAACACAGATTACTTTCTCTAACAAAAAAAATCAAAAAAAAAAAAAAAAAAAAAAGTACAGTTAAAAATACATTTCTAATTGCATCAGCTAATACTTGAAGCTTGCAGACACAGGAGATGTGTACTGCATAATGTACACTTATGTTAAGATTTGAGCATACTATTTCCCTAGAAAAATCAGTAAATCTTAACATATTTCAACAGAAACACGTTAACCACTTCCAGTCCGGACACTTTTACCCCCTTCCTGTCCAGGCCAATTTTCAGCGCTATCACACTTTGATTGACAATTGCGCGGTCATGCAACACTGTATCCATATGAATTTTTGTAGCATTTTTTTGAGACGGTTAAAACTTTATTTTGGTGGTATTTATTCACCGCTGGGATTTTTATTTTTTCCTATGTAAATGAAGTTCAAAACTTTTGAAAAAAAAAGTGTTTTTTTTTTTTTTACAAAATTTTGCAAATACATATTTCTTCATAAATCTTGGCCAAAATGTATCTTTTTAGTAAAAAAAAAAAACCAAAAACACAAAAAAAACACATATTAGTTTACAACCAAAAATTGTAATTTTTCTAAAAACTTTTTCCATTTTATTTTTTATATTATTTATGTTTTTTTTTTTTACATACTGTCACCCTAGCAGTACAGTGTCACCATAGTGACACTGTACTACTTGTGGGGGGTGATGAAGATTTTTTTCTTTTTTTCCTTTTTTTTTTTTTTACACTGATTGCTTTTACACCCATAAAGGCTGTAAATGCAATCATTTCTCCTTCTCTCTGGCTACATTCCTGCAGCCATTGGGAAAAACTGTGAGAGCTGTGATTGGTCACAGCTTGTCACATGTTACAAGGCTGTTGTGAATAGCCCTGTATCATGTGATCTCAGTGATCATTCACAGATTTCACAAGTAGTAAGCAATGATGTCAGGAAGTGACATCTTGTTTACTACTGTTCTTGAATCACACAGAGGTCCCAGAGGAGTGCGCACAGGCAGTAAATGTGGGTGACGTTTAGAAACGTCAACCCGCTTTGGCACTGCTCCCGTCTGGCCGTTTATAGACATGGGCTGGACAGGAAGTGGTTAAGCAACCAGACTCATTCACCTTTCCAACCGCTCCATCTCCGCCACCCCCCTCTGCCAATCCCTCCACTGACTTCCGATTGCACAACGGATCAAATTCAAAATCCTAACACTGACGTACAAAGCCGTCCACCATACTGCCCCGAACTACATCACCGACCTAATATCCAAGTACCACCCAACACGCACACTCCGCTCCTCACAAGACCTCCTTCTCTCTAGTTCCCTGGTCTCCTCCTCCCATGCCCGCCTCCAGGACTTCTCCAGGGTGTCACCCATCCTCTGGAACTCCCTGCCCCAACCCATCAGATTATCACCTACTCTCCTCTCCTTTAGGCGCACCCTGAAAACCCATCTCTTCAGGGAAGCCTACCCCACCCCCTGCTAACCTGCCGACCTCCTCCACTCTTCCTACCACTCCATCCCCCACAGCTATCTCCTCCTGTGCCACCATCCCCTCCCTCCTAGATTGTAAGCTCGAAAGAGCAGGGCCCTCGATCCCCTCATGTTTTGCATTGTATTGGTATTGTTCTGTCACATGTTCTGTATCCCTTTGTAATGTACAGCGCTGAACAAACTATTGGCGCTTTATAAATACTGTATAATAATAATAACAAGCGATCTGCCATAGTTCATAAAACGCTAGTTGCAAGGCTGTTATGTTATAGGATAAGTTCACCTTCGGGAACAGGTGAAACATGTAACATGTTCCCATAGCTGCAGCCGTGCCCACCGCCTCCTCCCTCTGACAGATAACACGGGAAGAAGTATCCCCATACTATCTGTCAAATTTGAAAACATTTTCCGCCCACGCGGTTGCGTCACTCCTTCATAGAGTTCTTTGAATGAGTATCTACAAGTCCCGGCAGCCTTAGCGGCTGTGGGTTTGTAGTTATCAATGAACTAGGTAGATCAATGAAGCTTCCTGTCAGAATATCTGCTTGACCATACATCCCATTCACCCCATACAGCCCGTACAGCAAGCAGATATACTGACAGGTCTGCAGGAGAACTGCATGGCATCAGCAAACTACTGACTATTTACAGGCTCGTCAGGACAAAAATAATAAATGCACATTTTTTTTTACCTGCAAAAAAATGTGCATTTATTATTTTTGTCCAAAAGGTGAATTTATTCATTCATTCTGGGGGCATCATCACATTTAGGGGGTTAATTAGTAAAACTGGAGAGTGCAAAATCTGGAGCAGCCCTGCATAGAAACCAATCAGCTTCCAGGTTTTATTTCCAAAGCTTAACTGAACAAGCTGAAGTTAGAAGCTGATTGGCTGCCATGAACAGCTGCACCAGATCCTGAGTGCTCATGTTTTAGTAAATCTCCATCTTTGAGTCACAAAAAAACAAGAAAGAGTCATCAGTCACTATCTGCATAATTCTTCAAGGTCAGCAACTCAAAGTATTGACCCTAGGTTCACATCTGTGCGGGTGGTGCCGCTGCGGATCCGCACAAAAACCAGTGCAGCCGCACCACCCGCACAGAGAAATGCAGACCCACGGACGGGTGCCATTAATTCTAATGGCATGGCGCCAGCACTGGTAAATGCAACCGTACTGGGTTCCTGTGCGGGCTGCGTTTTCCAAAGAAGTGCAGGGACTTATTTCACTGCGTGTACCGGGTACGGGAGTCCATTCAAATGAATGAGCTCTCGTGGCCGTGCAAAAAGCAGCCCGCACGGATGTGAACCGGGGGTCAAGGCAGGAGTTTAAAATCTCAAAAACTCATCAAAAGGAGAGTCAGCAATAATCTATGAGATGCAAGAATGTACAACCAAAATGTCCACAGTCCCGTATGAATCCATATGCGTGACAGGCGCTCATTCGATCTGATAGCTTACCTAAAGTGGCCAACTGTTTGAAGTGAAGGCAGGCAGTGGGCTGACCCAGAAGGTCCAGGCGGTGGTAAAGGAGCTTGCTGCTGGGAACCGTGTTCAGGTTTTTCAGCTGTTTGACTGGTATTTCTGGCTGTATCATCACAATACACAAAATGAATGAGGTATCCTGAACCTGAAGGGAAAGAATTTTCACAGTAAGTAAGAGGAAAGCAAAATTCAGCTTTTGTCATGTTCTTCCCTTTTTTTCTGCAAGCTGCTTTGTAAATATCCTTCTTTAGATCGTCTCCACAGTAGGTGGTTCTCCATGATGCAGAGAGCAGCATTGACATCAATGTCGCTCTCGGCATCAACACACAGTTACTCCAGGGCACAGTACTTACAGTATTGTCCTCAGACTTCCAGTCTGAATGATGGTCAGTATCAGTCAATAAGGAGGTACATCAGGGGCAACACCAAATATGAGATAAGCATTGCAGCAAGAGATATAAAATATTTTATTAGCCCAGAGGACCTCCAGACAATTCAGTCAAGACTACAGATGTAAAAAAGTGTCCCTGACCAAAGACAACACGTACCTCTGATATCTTTTCAAAATCTGACACTTCTGGGAGTGTCAGATTCCTATACCCTGCTGCATTCTGTGGTTCTTCCTGCCAGCGCCTATATCACTACAGAACACAATAGTAATGTAGGGTCCAGTGGATCAAAAGGTGACCACAAAGATTCTGAAGATCCATTTCTTCCTCAGTACAGAAAAGTTTGGAAGCCTGGGTCCTCTATGCGGGGAATTATTTTCTCATCTTCATTCTAGTGAAAGTCACTTTAAGGCTAGCCATAGATTATGTGATTTTCATTCCTTAAACCACAGATTGCAGGAAAGAAAGTCGCACGATTCCCCCATTAACATAGTCAGTGTTAGTGGTGGAATCCCTTCTGCAGAGCTATTGTGTTCTCCCATCCCTGCCGCAAGAACACAATGATTACTGCTAGTAGCTATACCCGTAGGCAGTAATCGCATGCCAAAAATCCGATAGGCTGGTTGTACCCAAGTCGATCGATGGATTGACTCGGGTAAAATCGGCCTGCACCTATATGGATTGAATCTCGACCAGTCCCTGCTGAACAGACTGAGATTCGTTCCATCTATGGCCGGCTTTAGACATGCAAAATGAAAAATGTGTCTAGTTTTGTATCGATTTGTTAAGTTACTCATTTATTTTCATTGCATTCCTAAAAGAAATTAGTTTCATTTTGTTTATTTAAAATTTTTTACCTGATTAAAATTTTTCCAAATGGATTGAAACTATTCAAATCAAATTTGAACTGATTCAAATTTATTGTGAAGAATAGCTAGTACAATACAATTCGAAATGTGAACGTCGGAAGAAGGTTATATTCTAATTTTTTTCTATTCTTTTATTTTCTATTTTTGTATATTTTCTTATTTTCTATTCTGTTTTAATCTGTACTTTTCTATAGTGTTTTATTCTATTTCTTTCAAAAGTCGAATTTCAGAAGATTTTTGGACAACATTAAGTTTTATTTCAGATTTGTTTAAATTCCTTACTATTGTAATTCGGATACAACCAACTCCCTGAGTAACAAAGATTTTGTCCGAATTTCTGGCTTAACCTCTTGCTGTCCGCCTGCTGTTTATAAACGGCAGGGCGGTGGCACTCCAGGGGCGGGTTGCCGCTCATAAACGGCACCCGCCTTTTCTAGCTGTGCGCGCTCCCTGGGAGCGCGCAGCACCGCGATCCGGTGCCCGCTGTGTCCTCCGGTGAAACAGTGAAACACCGATCGGCAGACGGGACCTCTGTACAAGGTCCCAATCATGTGATCACTGATTGGCCAATCAGTGATCACATGCAAAGTAGTAAGCAAGATGTCACTTGTGACATCATTGCTTACTACGTGTGAAATCTGTGAATGATCACAGAGGTCAGTCACATGGTACAAGGCTATTCACAACAGCCTTGTACCATGTGACAAGGTGTGACCAATCACAGCTCACTCAGTATTTCTCAATGGCTGAAAGAATGCAGACAGAGAGAAAGAGAAATGATTGCTTTTACATCCTATATGGGTGTAAAAGCAATCACTGTAAAAAAAAAAAATCTTCATCACCCCCCACAAGTAGTACAGTGTCACCATGGTGACACTGTACTGCTAGGGTGACAGTATGTAAAAAAACAAAAAAAAACCCCATAAATAATATAAAAAAAAAATAAAAATGTAAAACATTTTTTTAAAAATTATAATTTTTGGTTATAAACTAATTTGGCTTATTTATTTTTTTTACTAAAAATATAATGGAATACATTTTGGTCAAGATTTATGATGAAAGATTATTTATTTGCAAAATTTTATAAGAAAAACACTTTTTTTTCAAAATTTTTGGAGATTTTCATTTACATAGCAAAAAAAATAAAAATCCCAGCGGTGAATAAATACCACCAAAACAAAGCTTTATCTGTCTCAAAAAAATGGTAAAAAATTCATATGGGTACAGTATTGCATGACCGCGCAATTGTCATTCAAAGTGTGATAGCACTGAAAGCTGAAAATTGCCCTGGACAGGAAGTGGTCTGGACAGGAAGTGGTTAAAAGTCATTCTACCTAAAAGAGATTTGGTGGAGAAGGCAGGGTTTGTTCCCTGCCAGACCCCTTACAGACCCCTATTGGGAAGATCTAGCCCTTTAACCTCTGCATGGCAGGAACAAACTGAGATTAGATTATCAGAGACAACTAGCAGGGTTGTCAAATCATCCCTTTAATTACTAACACACATGTGGCTGACTAAATGCTGGGAAAGTACAGATCTAATTAAATAAAAGCTTTTCTGGCAGATCGGTCCATGCGACTGACTGATCTGTAATCCATTTAAGAAATTTTGCATCCATGTATCTGGAAAATGAGCAAAGAAATTGGTGTGCTGCACCTAATCCAGCGTCCGACCTCCAGACAAAAACTGCTCCAGTAGTTGTGCCTCCACCAGTTCATGGCTCAGAAATTGAGTCATCCAATCCAGAACTGACACCTGGCGGCAAACAGAAGGTGCAGTGCTGTGCACATTACACCACCCTGGAGCGCAGTCCATCCTGATGCAGGGCATGGGCAGGCACCACGGTTCAGAACCCTACTCATGGAATGTGCTTGCCTGACTATCATGCTGCTCTTGCTTATAAATGTATAGTTAATTTTTATTATTATACAGTATTTATAAAGCGCCAATAGTTCGCTCAGCGCTGTACATTACAAAGGGGGACAGAACATGTGACAGAACAATACCAATACAATGCAAAACATGAGGGGATCGAGGGCCCTGCTCTTTGGAGCTTACAATCTAGGAGGGAGGGGATGGTGGCACAGGAGGAGATAGCTGTGGGGGATGGGGTGGTAGGAAGAGTGGAGGAGGTCGGCAAGTTAGCCTTCCCTGAAGAGATGGGTTTTCAGGGTGCGCCTAAAGGAGAGGAGAGTAGATGATAATCTGATGGGTTGGGGCAGGGAGTTCCAGAGGATGGGTGACACCCTGGAGAAGTCCTGGAGGCGGGCATAGGAGGAGGAGACCAGGGAACTAGAGAGAAGGAGGTCTTGTGAGGAGCGGAGTGTGCGTGTTGGGTGGTACTTGGATAATAGGTCAGTGATGTAGTTCGGGGCAGTATGGTGGACGGCTTTGTACATCAGTGTTAGGATTTTGAATTTGATCCGTTGTGCAATCGGAAGCCAGTGGAGGGATTGGCAGAGGGGGGTGGCGGAGATGGAGCGGTTGGAAAGGTGAATGAGTCTGGCAGCCGTATTCAGGATCGACTGAAGCGGGGATAGCCAGCAGTAGAAGATGGGGTCACCACCATAAAACCATGGCAATATACATATACTGTAATGTGTACACAGCTTCAACGGCTCTGCTTGTTTTTCCAGTGATTTGGAGGGATCAATGGTCAGTGGTGAGGTATCGAGCAGAATTTTACAATTCCAGCTAAAGTCATCATGATTATTACCGTATTTTTTGCTCCATAAGACGCACTTTTTTCCCCCCAAAAAAGGGAGGAAAATGTTAGAGCGTCTTATGGAGCGAATATAAAGCGTCCGGTCCGGTATTTCTGCTGCCACCATGTCAGAATACCGGGCCGGCCACTCAGCTGTTCTCTGCTGCAGGACCTTGCCTGTTCCTCGCTCCAGCGCTGCACAGTCTTCCCGCGCTGGCTTCTGTGACAGCCGGGTGCCCACTGCTGTGCTTTGTGAATGGTCTGACATCTTCTGGGACACATGACAGGTCCCAGAAGGCTCCGGGCCATTCACAAAGCGCAGCGCTTCTCGCACATGCACAGTAGGCACCCGGCTGTCACAGAAGCCGGCGCGGGAAGGAGGAAGGACAACTCCACGGAAGTGGGAGCGGGTATCTGTCAAATTCAGGTACCCGCTCCCCCTCCCTCCCCAAAGGTCCGCAGTCTCTGGTCATCCTCTTTACTGTCTGCAGTCTCTGGCCATCTGTACTATGTCCGCAGTCTCTGGTCGTTCCCTGTACTATGTCCGCAGTCTCCGGTCATCCCCTGTACTGTGTCCGCAGTCTCCGGTCATCTCCTGTACTGTGTCCGCAGTCTCCGGTCATCTCCTGTACTGTGTCCGCAGTCTCCGGTCATCTCCTGTACTGTGTCCGCAGTCTCCGGTCATCTCCTGTACTGTGTCCGCAGTCTCCGGTCATCTCCTGTACTGTGTCCGCAGTCTCCGGTCATCTCCTGTACTGTGTCCGCAGTCTCCAGTCATCTCCTGTACTGTGTCCGCAGTCTCCGGTCATCTCCTGTACTATGTCCACAGTCTCTGGTCATCCCCTGTACTATGTCCGCAGACTCTGGTCATCTCCTGTACTGTGTCCGCAGTCTCTGGTCATCTCCTGTACTGTGTCCGCAGTCTCTGGTCATCTCCTGTACTGTGTCTGCAGTCCATTGGTTCACAATATTTTTTTCTTGTTTTTCTCCTCTAAAACCTAGGCGTGTCTTATGGTCAGGTGCATCTTATGGAGCGACAAATACGGTACTTGTACTGAAATAATTGGCTATTGTTATAACTGTATTCAAACCTGTTATTCTTACAGCTGTAATCGAACACACAATCTTGTTAGCAGGCAGGGGCCATGGTAGATGTGGGCATCTGAGGCCCGCTCCTGTTCACTTCCGGGATTCGGTGCAGCTGGCTACCCAGCATGCACCTCCCGATCTCGTGCCTAGGCAGTAATGACACTGCGTGGCGCAGTTTGTTGAATGAAGGTTGCCATAGCGATGGTGGCATCGGCAGAAGTTCCCGCCATGTTGTTATGGCAACCTGTCAATCAGAAGAGCTGGAAGTCGGATGCGGTCTGGGAAATAATGCCATTTTTCATTTTTAGTCAATTCACTTGGACTCCTGGGATAGATAACGCCGATATCCCAGGAGTCCATGCAAAGCACCTTATGACGACATCGCCTAGGCGGCCGGGACCGGAAGTGTTGCATACAGAGATACAAATAAGGTATTCAGACATAAAAAATATATATATATTAATATCCATTACGGAATACACTGCGGTTGGGCATGTAGATGAAAGCAAAAATGGGTGGAACTCCGCTTTAAGAATGCTCCACTAGAAGGTGCAATATGCAGATTTGTCAATTGATGTGCCCATATATGTTTTTTTTATAGCCAGGGCTTTCTTGCAAAGCAAAATCCTCTCTTGTATTAAGAGAGGTATAGACTCCAGAGAGAGAGAGATATAATTTCCCCCGGAACAAATCATTAGTAATACCTCATCTGGAATATGCAGTTCAGTTTTGGGCACCAATTCACAAAAAGAACATTGGGGAACTGGAGAAAGTACAGAGAAGGGCAACCAGACTGATACGAGGCATGAAGGAGATCAGCTATGAGGAAAGATTAGAGGAACTAAATTTATTCTCTCTTGAGAAGAGGAGATTAAGGGGGGATATGATCTCCATGTATAATACATAAGGGGGGGATATGATCTCCATGTATAATACATAAGGGGGGGATATGATCTCCATGTATAATACATAAGGGGGGATATGATCTCCATGTATAATACATAAGGGGGGATATGATCTCCATGTATAATACATAAGGGGGGATATGATCTCCATGTATAATACATAAGGGGGGATATGATCTCCATGTATAATACATAAGGGGGGATATGATCTCCATGTATAATATATAAGGGGGATATGATCTCCATGTATAATGCATAAGGGGGGATATGATCTCCATGTATAATACATAAGGGGGGATATGATCTCCATGTATAATACATAAGGGGGGATATGATCTCCATGTATAATACATAAGGGGGGATATGATCTCCATGTATAATACATAAGGGGGATATGATCTCCATGTATAATACATAAGGGGGGTATGATCTCCATGTATAATACATAAGGGGGATATGATCTCCATGTATAATACATAAGGGGGGATATGATCTCCATGTATAATATACAGTCAGGTCCATAAATATTGGGACATCGACACAATTCTAACATTTTTGGCTCTATACACCACCACAATGGATTTGAAATGAAACGAACAAGATGTGGGTTAACTGCAGACTGTCAGCTTTAATTTGAGGGTATTACATCCAAATCAGGTGAACGGTGTAGGAATTACAACAGTTTGCATATGTGCCTCCCACTTGTTAAGGGACCAAAAGTAATGGGACAGAATAATAATCATAAATCAAACTTTCACTTTTTAATACTTGGTTGCAAATCCTTTGCAGTCAATTACAGCCTAAAGTCTGGAACGCATAGACATCACCAGACGCTGGGTTTCATCCCTGGTGATGCTCTGACAGGCCTTTACTGCAACTGTCTTCAGTTCCTGCTTGTTCTTGGGGCATTTTCCCTTCAGTTTTGTCTTCAGCAAGTGAAATGCATGCTCAATCGGATTCAGGTCAGGTGATTCACTTGGCCATTGCATAACATTCCACTTCTTTCCCTTAAAAAACTCTTTTGTTGTTTTTGCAGTATGCTTTGGGTCATTGTCCATCTGCACTGGGAAGCGGCGTCCAATGAGTTCTGAAGCATTTGGCTGAATATGAGCAGATAATGTTCCCGAAACACTTCAGAATTCATCCTGCTGCTTCTGTCAGCAGTCACATCATCAATAAATACAAGAGAACCAGTTCCATTGGCAGCCATACATGCCCACGCCATGACACTACCACCACCATGCTTCACTGATGAGGTGGTATGCTTAGGATCATGAGCAGTTCCTTTCCTTCTCCATACTCTTCTCTTCCCATCACTCTGGTACAAGTTGATGTTGGTCTCATCTGTCCATAGGATGTTGTTCCAGAACTGTGAAAGCTTTTTTAGATATCGTTTGGCAAACTCTAATCTGGCCTTCCTGTTTTTGAGGCTCACCAATGGTTTCCATCTTGTGGTGAACTCTCTGTATTCACTCTGGTGAAGTCTTCTCTTGATTGTTGACTTTGACAAACATACACCTACCTCCTGGAGAGTGTTCTTGATCTGGCCAGCTGTTGTGAAGGGTGTTTTCTTCACCAGGGAAAGAATCCTTCGCTCATCCACCACAGTTGTTTTCCGTGGTCTTCCGGGTCTTTTGGTGTTGCTGAGCTCACTGGTGCGTTCCATCTTTTTAAGAATGTTCCAAACAGTTGTTTTGGCCACGCCTAATGTTTTTGCTATCTCTCTGATGGGTTTGTTTTGTTTTTTCAGCCTAATGATGGCTTGCTTCACTGATAGTGACAGCTCTTTGGATCTCATCTTGAGAGTTGACAGCAACAGATTCCAAATGCAAATAGCACACTTGAAATGAACTCCGGACCTTTTATCTGCTCATTGTAATTGGGATAATGAGGGAATAACACACCTGGCCATGGAACAGCTGAGAAGCCAATTGTCCCATTACTTTTAGTCCCTTAACAAGTGGGAGGCACATATGCAAACTGTTGTAATTCCTACACCGTTCACCTGATTTGGATGTAAATACCCTCAAATTAAAGCTGACAGTCTGCAGTTAAAGCACATCTTGTTTGTTTCATTTGAAATCCATTGTGGTGGTGTATAGAGCCAAAAATGTTAGAATTGTGTCGATGTCCCAATATTTATGGACCTGACTGTATAAGGGGGATATGACCACCATGTATAATATATAAGGGGGGGATATGATCTCCATGTATAATACATAAGGGGGATATGACCACCATGTATAATACATAAGGGGGGATATGATCTCCATGTATAATACATAAGGGGGATATGACCACCATGTATAATACATAAGGGGGGATATGATCACCATGTATAATACATAAGGGGGGATATGATCTCCATGTATAATACATAAGGGGGGATATGATCTCCATGTATAATACATAAGGGGGGATATGATCTCCATGTATAATACATAAGGGGGGATATGATCTCCATGTATAATACATAAGGGGGGATATGATCACCATGTATAATACATAATGGGGGATATTATCTCCATGTATAATACATAAGGGGGGATATGATCTCCATGTATAATACATAAGGGGGGATATGACCTCCATGTATAATACATAATGGGGGATATTATCTCCATGTATAATACATAAGGGGGGATATGATCACCATGTATAATACATAAGGGGGGATATTATCTCCATGTATAATACATAAGGGGGGATATGATCTCCATGTATAAATACATCAGTGGTTCATAAAGTGAATTCGGTGTAGAGCTATTCACCCTGAGATCATCACAGAGGACAAGGGGGCACTCTTTACGTCTGGAGGAAAAGAAAGTTAATCTCCAAACACGGAACGGTATCTTCACAGTAAAAGCTGTGAAAATGTAGAATAGACTCCCTCAAGAGTTGGTTGTGGCCAGCTCAGTGGATTGCTGTAGGAAAGTCCTGGATTCTTTCTTGGATACACAGAATATAACTGGATACTAACATTTATAGGTAAAGTTGATCCAGGGAATATTCGTTTGCCTCTCGGGGGATTAGGAAGGATTTTTTTTCCAAGCAGGAGCAAATTGGATCGTGCTTTGCTGGGTTTTTTTGCCTTCCTCTGGATCAACTGTGGGTTATAGGATAACTTTTTTTTTTTTTTTAGTGGTTGAACTTTTGTCTTTTTTTAGCCAGACTAACTATGTAACTATAACTTTTACCATGGTCAAGTCATCATGCAGCTGACAGATAATAAGGGGACTGAAGGACCTCTGTTATGAGGAACTACAAGCATTAAACCTATTCTTCCTGGAGAAAAGATGCTTGAGAGATTTGGTTACAATATACAAATACCTCAATGTTGATTCTAGCAGAGGGGAAAAATCGATTCAGTTTCAGTGAGCTTAAGAAGGCCATTCAATGAAATTGGAGAAGCGGTTGAACCTTAAAATGCGTAGAGGGTTCTTTACGCTTAGAGCGATAAGGATGTGGAACTCCCTTCCACAATTGGTGGTGTTAGCAGGAAGTGTCAAGAGTTTAAATAAAAACCTCCCAGATGGGCATCTTATAGGGATATGGGAATGGTATTAACATAAACACACACATATATCCACACAGGTTGAACTTTATTCAACCTTACCAACTATGTTACTATGCACACAGGCCACCTACATTTAGAAGGACTAATTGATCTGCGAAGTATTAATGTTTTACTTCCCAGAATCATGTTCAACTGTGCCCATATGTACATACATTTACACGTTTGAAGGTATAGCTTTTGCCCCCGAGTGCAAGGTGCCCTAAAGATGTGGAGGTCCCATATGAGGTTCTGGACAGGAGTAAAAGCTCAGCAGACAATCAAAACCAGCTCAACTCCAGCCAAAACAAGAAAACCCCTTCTGCAGGGGTGTCAAAACTATGGCCCTCCAGCTGTTGAAGTACTACAAGTCCCATCATGCCTCTGCCTCTGGGTGTCTTGCCTGTGGATGTCAGAGTCTTGCAGTTCCTCAACACCTGGAAGGCCATAGTTTGGACACCCCTGCCCTTATGAGAAAAACTCTGGTCTAGGAAATGCAGTTGGTTTCCAAGGTTGGATTGTTCAGCTCTGGAAAATGCCTAATGGGGTAACTAAAGCTCTTTAAGTGAAAACTGATTGGCATGAACAATGACACAACCCTGCTGGCCAGTCACTAAAGCTCACTGGGTAGAGGGGCTTTCCAGAAAAGTGCCTGAGGTGAAAATCTCCTGTGTAGAGTTTGCATAGAAAGTTCTTGGGGTGAATTCTCCAAGCAGAAGCTTTTTTCCAGGATATGTGAATTAATAAACCATTATCCCGTCACAAAATGTTATTACAACTTCATGGATTATAATTAAGAGGATGAGGCTGCTGTGCTGTCTTACCATTTTCCAGGCGTAGCTGACATTATACGCCTCCTTCCCAGGGTCCCGCAGCTTGTTGATGTGCCAAGACAGCGAGGAATTCACAGGCACTGTAATGATCTGGCTGCCCAGGGGGAGGCTGTGGAGGAAACGCACACTGATAAGTCTCAGGCAAACAAATACGGGAGCCAGGCCCTGACAGAAACCTAATAGCTTCATCCTGCCGGGCAAAGAATTGTTATCATCGCTCGGCTCAACCTTGTCAAATCAATGAAACGTCTCTAAATTACAGTGTCGCTGCTGCGGGGAGAACGGGAGCCTTAATACATCCGTGGGGAAATGTGGCTGCCCATTTGTTAAAGAGATGGTAACTGCTAATGTGTTCGCCGCTTAATGGAGTTTAGCACAGGGGAATGCAAATGCAGTGTGGTTTTACTTTATTATTCCTCTATACTGGTGATTCTCAAATGCATTAAAGTGAATCTATATAAATCAGACCTGAACTTAAAGTGAAGATTTGCCATGTTATGGAAGAGAAGATATACCTGTGCTGAGCACAGGTATACCTTTCTTCTATTGCACTGCATGTCAGTGACCAGACCTAAGACTTTTAGCTCTCCTACAACTTGTGTCTCTCTGCCCCATATTGGTATGGTATCCACTGTAGAGTTTGCATTTTGCAGAGAAGAACAGGGACTGGCCAGAGAGAGATTTATTTGATGCAGTTGGCCAGTTTAAACATGTAATGCAATGTACGTGAACTAAAAGTTAGCTAGAGAGGGTTCATCCAGAATTTAGTGTTAACATGTGGTCACACCCCTTTAGCACCTGATGGGATAGATATATATATATGCTAATGCGACTTGAGCACTAGTATATCTTTCTTCTATTCATATCAGTGACCAGACCTGAGACTTGCAGATTTCCTACAACTTGTGTCCATCTGCCCCATGTTGGCACTATATCCAGTAGAACATTTGCATTTTGCAGAATAGAGAAGGGACGGGTCAGAGAGGGATTACTTTGACGCAGTTGGCCAGCTTTAAACATGTAATGGAATGTATGTGAACTAAAAATCCCAATTGTTCTTTATTGTAAAGTTTGCTATAGAGGATGTGTTTTAATGTGCATGGGGTCATCCATAATTTTTAGTGTCAACATTATTATTATACAGGATTTATATAGCATGTGGTCACATCCCTTTAGCACCTGATAGGTTATATATATGTTGATGCTATTGGGACTTGAGCACAGGTATATCTTTCTTCTATTACACTACACATCAGTGAGCAGACCTGAGACTTGTAGCTTGTGTCTTTCTGCCCCATATTGGCACTATATCCAGTAGAACATTTGCCTTTTGCAGAGCAGAGTAGGGACTGGCCAGAGAGGGATTGACCAGCTTAAACATGTATTGCAATGTATGTGAACTTAAAATCCCCATTTCATATTGCAAGGTTTGCTAGAGAGGGTGCGCTGCACTGAGCAAAGATATCATACAGAATTTTTAGTGGTGCCATGTTATGGGGATCTATCTAGAAATGTTAAAGTGTTACTAACCCCAGGACCCTGTATTCACTATATCTGGTCTCCCACAGTACACACAACATGGAAATGCAATTATTTTAGTAAATATAAACTGCTAAATACCTTTTCTCATCAGCAGTATATAGCAGTCTTGTGACTTTTACTAGTGTCCAGCCAAGCACATGTTACAGCTTATAGGAGGAGTTTTCATTCTGTTCTAGGATGCAGAACCCCTGACCTCTGCCTGGACAGTGCTGATTGGCCCTGTGCTTATTATATGCACTCTCCCAAGAAAAAAAAAACCCTCTCTAGCAATACACACCAAACTGAACATGTGCAGAGTGACTCCACACAACATGTTTCATCAGGAGATAAGTGGGAGGCACTGGAAGAAGGAGAGGATTAGAGAAGACAGGATCAAACAGCATTTTTACACATTGCAGAGGATTAACCCTTTAGTTTCCACAGTGAGTGCAACAAGCATGCTTTACTGCATCTACAGACAGACAGATTTTACTGTTGTGGGTTTAGTAACTGTGCCTAAGCAGTACCCTGAAAATGTATAAGTTGTCTTGAATGCCTCTTAATAAAAATAGCTTTTTTTCCTGGCATGTGAGGTGACTAGACACTCCTGAGCCTACGATCTCGACCTCATATCTGTAGCATGAGATCCAAGCCAATGCTGCTGATGACTGCTAGTCTCAGGAGATCTGGGGTGAGATTTGGTATCGTCACTCCTCTCCCGCTCACTGTTCTCCTTGCTGGAAGCTCGAAATAAGGAAGAAAAACCCTACTCCTGCTAAGATGGCCGCCTTTACACAGAGACAGAAGACAGAACAAGTCATGGTAGGTCAGTAATGGTCTAAACAAAATCAGCTGCAGGGAGACCACAGGCAATACTGGTGAATAGTCCTTCGCCCTCTGGCACAGCTTCCAGAGTGCAGTTCCTCTTTAAAAAGTATGGCAATTCAAATTAAAAAAAAAAAAAAAATGTTTAAGACAGTTCTTAGCCATGACTTCTCTTCCCTTCTGGCAGCCATATAAAGCAACAAGGAACCAAGAAATGTAAACTTTGTGCAGCTGGGAAAGGGGGCAGTTAGGCAAATTAGTTGCTTTACTTTGTACAAGTTGGCTTTAAGGTGACATCTCATCTTGTGACTGTGCTTTAACTGCAGACTGTCAGCTTTAATTTGAGAGTATTTACATCCAAATCAGGTGAACGGTGTAGGAATTACAACAGTTTGCATATGTGCCTCCCACTTGTTAAGGGACCAAAAGTAATGGGACAGAATAATATTCATAAATCAAACTTTCACTTTTTAATACTTGGTTGCAAATCCTTTGCAGTCAATTACAGCCTGAAGTCTGGAACGCATAGACATCACCAGACGTTGGGTTTCATCCCTGGTGATGCTCTGCCAGGCCTCTACTGCAACTGTCTTCAGTTCCTGCTTGTTCTTGAGGCATTTTACCTTCAGTTTTGTCTTCAGCAAGTGAAATGCATGCTCAATCGGATTCAGGTCAGGTGATTGACTAGGCCATTGCATAACACTCCACTTCTTTCCCTTAAAAAACTCTTTGGTTGCTTTTGCAGTCTGCTTTGGGTCATTGTCCATCTGCACTGTGAAGCGTCCAATGAGTTCTGAAGCATTTGGCTGAATATGAGCAGATAATATTGCCCGAAACACTTCAGAATTCATCCGGCTGCTTTTGTCAGCAATCACATCATCAATAAATACAAGAGAACCAGTTCCATTGGCAGCCATACAAGCCCACGCCATGACACTACCACCACCATGCTTCACTGATGAGGTGGTATGCTTAGGATCATGAGCAGTTCCTTTCCTTCTCCATACTCTTCTCTTCCCATCACTCTGGTACAAGTTGATCTCGGTCTCATCTGTCCATAGGATGTTGTTCCAGAACTGTGAAGGCTTTTTTAGATGTTGTTTGGCAAACTCTAATCTGGCCTTCCTGTTTTTGAGGCTCACCAATGGTTTCCATCTTGTGGTGAACCCTCTGTATTCACTCTGGTGAAGTCTTCTCTTGATTGTTGACTTTGACACACATACACCTACCTCCTGGAGAGTGTTCTTGATCTGGCCAACTGTTGTGAAGGGTGTTTTCTTCACCAGGGAAAGAATTCTTCGGTCATCCACCACAGTTGTTTTCCGTGGTCTTCCGGGTCTTTTGGTGTTGCTGAGCTCACCGGTGCGTTCTTTCTTTTTAAGAATGTTCCAAACAGTTGTTTTGGCCACGCCTCATGTTTTTGCTATCTCTCTGATGGGTTTGTTTGTTTTTTCAGCCTAATGATGGCTTGCTTCACTGATAGTGACATCTCTTTGGATCTCATCTTGAGAGTTGACAGCAACAGATTCCAAATGCAAATAGCACACTTGAAATGAACTCTGGACCTTTTATCTGCTCATTGTAATTGGGATAATGAGGGAATAACACAGACCTGGCCGTGGAACAGCTGAGAAGCCAATTGTCCCATTACTTTTGGTCCCTTAACAAGTGGGAGGCACATATGCAAACTGTTGTAATTTCTACACCGTTCACCTGATTTGGATTTAAATGCCCTCAAATTAAAGCTGACAGTCTGCAGTTAAAGCACATCTTGTTCGTTTCATTTGAAATCCATTGTGGTGGTGTATAGAGCCAAAAATGTTAGAATTGTGTTGATGTCCCAATATTTATGGACCTGACTGTGTGTATGTATATATATATATATATATATATATATATATATATATATACACCCAAGAGGGAATTTTTTCATCGCCTCAATTAAATTTTATACCCAAAAGTTTAGTAAACGAGGAATCTGTCTGGATATATATATATATATGTATATATATCCAGACAGATTCCTCGTTTACTAAACTTTTGGGTATAAAATTTAATTGAGGCGATGAAAAAATTCCCTCTTGGGAAAAAATGTTGCTAAAAATGAATTCCCAGCATCCCAAATAACCCCCTTAATTAAAAAATAACAAAAAAACAAACTAAATTTTGATGAAAAATAAACTGAGCTGATTTTTTCTTACTTTAGCACAGTTGCAGAGCTGCTTGGTTAACATTATTTCACTAAAGGATTTCAAGCGGACTTTAGTTTTTCTGGAACATACAAAGACTCTGCATTTTGTATATGAAGTCTGGCAAGTATTTTAACATGTTTTCAATATTTAACCCATTTTTTCTTACCTGAGAATGTTCTGCCGAACCAGAGAAAACTTTGGTATGTTCTCGTAGTGTGTGATATCTGTGTGCAGGGGAGGCTCCACCAATAGATAGGGCCTGGTGAGCGAGGGATGCATCAGAGTATAACCTTAAAGGGAAAAGAGCGGGAGGGTTAACAGATGAAGGTACAAGTCTTAGCTGTACATAAAGAGAGGGATGTACTAAAACTGGAAAGTGCAAAATCTGGTGCAGTTCTGTATAGAAACCAGTTTCCAGGTTTTTGTGTCAAAGCTTAACCACTTAACCACAAAAGGACTTTTTGTTCACAATTTTTTTTTTCCGCTAGAAAATTACTTGGAACCCCCAGACATTGTATATATTTTTTAAAACAGAGGCCCTAACGAATAATTTGAGTGGTTATGAATAAGAAATGAAATTGTGTGAAACGCGTTGACGTCCTTAGAATCCTGTGTAGTTCAACTTGGAAGACATTTTATTCCAAGTATCCTTTGGCAGAGTGTGGCCACCTCTTTCTCTCCTTCATTTAGTGTATTGACGAGCCGGGGCCGGCACCTGTCAAAAGGATTGGTCTTGGGATTGGTCTTTTTACCTGAGCGGTATTTCTCTTTGCACTAGAGAATATACTTGCACTAGAGAATATATTGGTAGATTCTGCCATTTTTTACGTCACATAGTATTTGCGCAGTGGTTTTTCAAACGCAATTTTTTGGGAAAAATACACTTTTTCGAATTTCAATGTAAGAAAAACAAAAAAAAACAAAACACTACATAATCCACTTTTTTGTAAAAATGTAAAAGACAATGTTACACCGAGTAAACAGATGCCAAACATGTCACACTTCAAAATGTGCACGCCTGTGCAATTCAGACAAACTACATAAATTTTACTTTCCATAGGCGATGCCTTAAAAGCCTGTCCAGATGACCACTTTAGATTTACAGAGGAGGTGCTGGAACTACTGCCCATGATCTCACGTGCCTAGTTAGCCATTCCGATTGCTATTACAAGAAATCTGACAGTCAGCAGTATATACGGCACCGCAGGCACCTTCACTTGAAGACTGGTGACGTATCAGGTATGTAAATGGTCAACAATTGAACAAGCTGAAGTTAGAAGCTGATTGGCTACCATGCACAGTTGTACTAGATTCTGAGTGCTCCAGTTTTAGTAAATCTCCCCCGAAGTATAAAAGTGACTTATACTAGAGATGTCCTAATATAATACAGAGCCAAAAAAATTTTGGACCTTTGACATCACTCTTTATTTGAGCTTATTGGGCATCTGATTGCAAAACCATGGTCATTAATATGGAGTTGCTCACCAAACCCCCTTTTGTGGCTTTAAAAGCCTCCACTTATCTTGGGAGGATATTCTACAATATTTTAGAGCGTTTGTGGGAGTCTGAGCTCGTTCAATAAAAAGATCAGTTGTGAGGTCCGGTATTGGACGTTAGACAAGAAAACCTGGATTGCAATCAGCATCCCAATATTTGGTTTTTAGCAGGGTTGAGGTAAGTGCTCTATGCAGGACTCTTGAGTTACTTCACATCAAATTATGTCTTTAAGGAGATGCTGGAACAGAAAATGACCTTCCAAACCTGCTGCCTCATAGTTGGAAATGCACAATTGACCAACATGTCTTTATATGTAGACGTGTGTGATTCATCTCTTAGATTGTAAGCTCCAAGGACCAGGGCCCTCCTAACCATATTGTATTGAACTGTATTGTCTCCTATTATATTGTAAAGTGCTGAGTAAACTGTTGGCGCTATATAAATCCTGTATACTAATTTAGCTACAAACCGAAATTCAGACAAAATGTTCGGTATTCGGAGATATGGATGTATCTGAATTTCTGAATCACTAACGAATATCAACAAATTTGAAATAAATTATAACGAAAAAACAAATTCATTCGTATTCATCTGTTTCACGTGGCTATGATGTGATAGTTTGGGCATTTTGTTACCGTTTGAAGCATCCAAAAAAATTAAATCGACATAACAAATGAACCCGAATTTAATTTTGTTCCAATCATTCTTTCAGATCTATTTCGTTTTTATTTTGCATTAACATTTTTCATTATTAAAAAAATGCACCACATATGAAATAAAACATATTACAATAAATACAGTAAGGAACAAAAGTGAAATAAGATGATCCCTACTTATTGTGTTTGGGTCGAATGGAGGTGGATCCATCAGAATTTCCGAATCATAACATAATGAATGAATCCGAAATTTATTTTGTTCCATTCGTTATTCCATTCAATATGGTTTAATTAGCTCATTATATTTCTCTTTGTGGGTTGGACTAGCAGGGATGAGTGGATAGGTAATCTCTTGATGAACACCTTAGATTGTACACCCCTTGAGGGTTAGGGACTGATGTGAATGTACAATATATGTAAAGCGCTGCGTAAATTGACTGCGCTATGTAAGTACCTGAAATAAACACGTTAAAACGAATGAAGCCTAACAACCTCCCAAACAACTGGAAATAATGTATCAATTTGGAATAAATATACAAAACTAATCCGAATATACAAAACCAATTCCAAAAAGGAATCATCCTAAGGTCCCTTTGACACAAGCAGACTGGGGTGGTCCACCTGTCTGTTTTTCAGGTGGACCTGATCTGTCCATCCATAGATTTCTATGGACCAGCTATTGTCCTCTGACACCCGCCAACATCAGATCCTGTACGGCAAAAACAGATGGATGGGGATTGTTCCCCATCCGTCCAGCGGATCGGATGACAATCGGGTGGCAAAGGACAGGTGGTCCATTTCCGTCCGATTGTCCCATTGAAATCAGCGGGCAGTGTCTGTGTCCACTCTGCAGCAGCAGAGAGGACAGGGACCTGTCATTCGCCTGCTCAGCAAGGGGGGGGGGGGTATTGCACAGATCCCCCGCTGAGTGGGTAGATCACGCTGCCAGATCCGTCCCATCTGAAAGGGGCCTAACACAACAAGTGACAAAATAACATTAATTTACGTAACAAATGAATAAATGTTTTTCATCCTGAACATCTCTATTTATATGTATTAATAGCGCCTTTCACTGAAAATGCCTGAACTCAATTATTCGGTCCTGTAGTTGTAGCAGTGATCAGGGGCGGACTGACCATTTGGGAACTCGAGCACTACCCGAGGGCCCGGGGTCAGAAGGGGGCCCCATGAGATGCCCCTGGAACTTTTTTCATAGGCTTTTTTGGGTGTGGTTTGAGTGTGGACAAGGACACAGGGGGCCCCATGGTCCCCTATTGCCCGGGGGCCCCATGAGTTGTCAGTCCGCCCCTAGCTGTGATGGTCAGGTGTCATCAAACTTTGGTCCTTTAGTAAATCTTCCTGTATATGTGTCAGTAGAAGGATTTGAACACTAGAGGGTGCCAAAACTCAGCATTACATGCACAGGTCTGTAGTCAAACAATTGTTGATTATCAATGAAAATCTGCTGGAACTTACAGACACTGAGCCCGGGTTCACACTGATGCGGTGCGGAATTCGCAACGTTTTCTGTGCGAATTCCTCACCACATCAGAATCGCACCGCACACCTGCGAACCACTGCGGGTGTGTATGCTAAGTTAACAACACCCCGAAAGTGGTCCGCAAAACACGGTGCGATGTGCATAATCGGATCGCATAGGTGTGAATACCCATGCGATCTGATTCTAGTGAGCACCAAAAAAGGGTCCTGCACCTTTTTGGTGCTGGTGCGGTGCGATTAGAGCCATACAAAATGTACGACTCCAATCGCACCGTACACAAATCGGATGTGATTCGCACAGAAATGCGGTGCGGTTCCTGTGCGAATCACATGCGATATACCGCACCGCATATATGTGAACCCAGTGGCGGGCAGGCCATGCATTATTATAATTTTTTTTTTTAAACAAACTGGTTGAATTAAAAAAAAATTAAAAATTATCCGATTCCTCCATTCACACACTTGATGTGGATGAGAAAATCACTCCCAATGTGCTATTGTGTTCTGAATGTGGGGAGACTTAACTGCCATCAGAATACACTGATCAGTAATTGTAAGCTCCCAGGATCAGGGCCCTCCTAACCCTCTTGTATTGAACTGTATTGTTCCCCGTTATATTGTAAAGCGCTGAACAAGCTGTTGGCGCCATATAAATCCTGTATAATAATAATAATAATCATAGGTGCCGGCTATACGTTTGGCCACCCTAACATATGAAAGGCACAGAAAATACACTGGGAAAACTATGCCTGGGACCCAGACCGTAACATCACTTCCTGTCTATAGGGGAGCTGTTCTTGATATACCAGAGTAGAGGACCTTGGGACCTGTAGTCCTGCAGCCAACCCACACTGCATTTCAGAGTCCCTTAGGAACTACAAATCCCCGATAGCTGATCCAATAAAGGATTATGGGAGAGCTTGTGGGGTTGATTTACTAAAGGCAAATAGATTGTGCACTTTGCAAAGTGCAGTTGCTCCAGAGCTTAGTAAACGAGGTAAAACTTCACCTTGCGTTAAATAGCAAAACACAAGCATGGGAAAAGAAACTGCAATTCAGCCTCTCTCAACCAGGGTGCCCAAGCACCCTGGGGTGCCTTGAGGTTTCTTCAGGGGTGCCTTGGCAAAATGTCTAAAAATTGCCCAAAACTTGTATACAAGCCAGCAGGTGGAACAAGCCTGCCTTTTAGTTACACAAAGCCACAGGTTTTCATTGTGCACCATTACGACCTTCCAGCTCCTGGCTTCCTGACAACCAATGACATCATCAGTTGATACGAAGGATGTCAGCTGCCTCCATCACCCCGTGCTGGGGTCACATTAGCTCAGTGATGGAGAAAAACTAAGGGAAAGGAAAAACACTGGAATACTAGTCAGTACCAGTGTGCAAAGGTTTATTTGCTTTGGAAGAATAAATCACCTCTAACGTTGGGTGTCCTACATGTTTGGATGTTGCTGCGTTATATAAAACTTTTCGCACTTAGAATGGGTCGCCCTTTTAAAATTATGGACAGTCTTGAGGCACCCCATTTTAGAATGGGGTGCCTCAAGACTGTCCATAATTTTAAAGGGTGCCTCGGGACTGTCCATCATTTATAAGGGTGCCTTGACTAAAAAAAAGGTTGAGAAACACTGCTCTAGACAACCACTAGTCTTGCAGAATGCAACTGCCCTTCCTAAAGTACACATTCTATTTGTCTTTAGTAAATTTAATTTTATTTATTTCAGGTACTTATATAGCGCTGTCAATTTACGCAGCACTTTACATATATATTGTACATTCACATCAGTCCCTAACCCTCAAGGGGTGTACAATCTAAGGTCCATACACATACTGATATATTGGTGGTTTGGAATTAATATTTTCTATGTTTACAGCACTGGACACTTTCTTTTATTTATTTATTTCTTTTTTTAAGAGACATTGCACTTTATTTTATATTTTTTTTATGTTATGATTTTTATTAAGTTATACTGATGCATTTTTTGTGGTATCGTGGTCTACATAATTGTAACATTGTCGTGACCGTGTGACCATGTAGGAGAGGGGTCCAGTTTAGAAGAGTCTTATGGCTCTCAACTGCAGAATGTTGATAGGGAGAATAGATTCTTCCTGGGACCGGGGTTTCCTGGACTGTCAGGGAGCTGTGTATCCCCGCTGCAGCTCTTCAGGTTTGCTTCTGTCGATACCACCTTCCAGAAGGAAGGAACATTTTCCTGTATTCTAGTGCAGAGTTAGAAATCCACCATGCTAGGGAGATTTTCACATGGCTGGACAGTACTAGTGGGGGATCCCCAGAAGAGAGCTTCTCTCTGGGCGCATTAGAAGCTGCAGCAAGTAAAATCAAGCCCCTCATTTCCTGGCTAAAGGATGTCTGGTGTCTTGCAGTCCTTTCCTTCCCACCTTACTGCCACTTGCCACCCCTTTCACTCATTGGATGAGATCAGCATAACGTGGGAGTTACCTAGGGTAGTATGCATGCAAATACAGCCTGCCTAGGAGCATACACTCTGACTGACTGACATCAAGGTGTTTTAATATTTGCATAACTCCTCCCAAGAACCAATTAATTGCTTGCATCAAAGCGGACGACTCTTGAAAGAAGTACTGAGGCAGAGTGCTGTGATGTTTTCAGGAAGCCATGTAAACCACCCTACTAGCCCCTCCCACTAGCTATGATCTACCTGCGCTGCTTAGAGAAGAACAGAGACCCAGTGATGGCAACACTAGGTCCCAAACAAAGTATGTAATAAAAAGAAAGATTTTATTTAAAAATAGTATTAAGTCCTCCTGCGCTCAAATGGATCCTCCCTAGCCCTAAGCTGCTGACATTTAAACCTATAACCAATAGGTGTATGTGACCTAAATAAAAAAGCAAAATAGTGTAGCGCTACTAATATAATAAATACACAAAAAAACAAAAAAGTCCAAAATAACTGAAAACAAACTCGTGCTCCAACTTTAAAATCATGTAAGTGATGAGGTGTATACGTGGTCACAGTACTGGTGTAAATCCTCAAGTGGCCAAAATGCCCCCTCACCTCCTTACAGTGACCACAAGGGCCAGATCGCTTTTAGGATCACACCACGATCCTCCCAGGTATTATTTGTTACAGGACAATTTTGGACTTTTTTGTGTGTTTATGAGCAATAATTTATACCATCATTTATGTGGACATTTATATGTAGGTAAATGTGTTTTGTGGCACTTATCACTTTGGTATAGGAATATATCCCCACAGTAGGGGATTCACTTATTTGCACTATTATATTAGTGAGTGTCTGATCCCTCAATTGTGGATAAGGGAGATTGTGGATTTTCACTTATTTACAGGATTTATTCCGTTGTTGTCATTTGTCACTATATATATTTATTCACCTAGAGATCCTGGAAGGATCCCATCACTATATTTTGTATTTATATATATATTATATTTATTTATTATATTTGTAGCGCTACACTATTTTGCATTTTTATTTAAAAATATCATTAGCAAATTATTAAAAGGGAGAGGGAGGGACTACAGAAGGTAAAATATAAATAGATTAAACTGCAGCTTTTAAACACTTCAAGTCCGCACACTTTTACCCCCTTCCAGTCCAGGTCAATTTTCAGCGCTGTCACACTTTGAATGACAATTGCGCGGTCATGCAACACTGTACCTAAATTAAATCGTTAGCATTTTTTTTTTTAGTCAGATAGAACTTTCTTCTGGTGATATTTATTTGCCACTGGGATTCTTAATTTTCTGCTATATAAATGAAAAAAGACTGAACATTTTGAAAATAAACATGTATACAATTTTGCAAATTGATAATCTTGGCCAAAATCTATTCTGCTACCTTTTTGGTAAAAAACCCAAATCAGTATATAGAAAAATATAATTATAAAAAAAAAAATTTTGTTTACAATTTAATTTTTTCTATTTATGTAATGTATTTATTTTTTTTGTACATACGGTCACCCTCGCAGGTTTTCTTTTTAACACAGATTGCTTTTACACCCATAAAGGCTGTAAAAGCAATAATTTCTCCTCTGGCGGCATTCCTGCATTGAGAAATACTGTGAGAGTTGTAATTGGTCACAGCTTATCACATGGTACAAGGCTGCTATGAATGGCCTTGTACCATGTGACCTCTGATCATTCACAGAATTCACCAGTAGTAAACAATGTCAGGAAGTGACATCTTGTTTACTGCTGTTCATGTGATCACTGATTGGCCAATCAGTAATCATATGAATCAAGACCTCAAACAGTGGCCTCAAACAGCGATCTGTGTTCCCGGTGGACACAGATCGCGGCGCTCCGCAACAGTGGATGCAAGTGGACGTTTAGAAACGTCCACTCGCATTTGCAATCCTCCCGTCTGGCCGTTTATTGGCATGGACCAGACGGGAAAAGGTTAATACAAACCCCTCCCCCACCTAAACACTTAACACTGTGGTTTGGAGAGCCACAGAGTTCCATGTACAGAATCACCCCATGTTCTAGACTGGCTGGCTGCAATAGTTGCCAAGGTTGTTAAATAATGTTTAATGTGCCAAGTCTTATAAAGTTGTTTACCTTGCAGGTTGGTCCCTCCTGTTATTTGATCTTCGAAGGGAATCCATTTTTTTTTTTTTTTTAGAGCACTTTATGTTTATCTGTTCGGAAGCCAAAATCTGCAGCGGCCAGACCAGTTCAGGATACCCTGACAGTCTCTGCAGAGCTTTATTTATTGTCAGATGAAGACGTAATAAGTGAGGGAAAAAATCAAAACAAAAATCTGAGACTCTTAAGGTTACGACGACTGGATGGAATGCGCCATGGCGTTGTTACAAAGATACCTTTGTTATCGATGAGGAATGTGTATGAGGCCAGGGAGTCCTGGTAGTAGGTAACGTCCTCAAGGATGTACGCAAGATTAACGTCGACTCCCACAATTCCCAGGAGCAAATTTCCAAAATAACATGGCTTGCTGACCGTCATGATTAAACCTAAAAGACACAATGCAATGGAAAATATTATGCAAATGATCAACCCCCCAAAAAAGTGGGGAAAAAAAAAAAAAAATACTAGGGTTGCACTGATACCATTTTTTTTAATTGATGAGTACCATTACCTGTGCTCAAGTACTTGCCGATACAGACACCATGGGGGTGTGATTTGGAGCACATGCAAAACGAATGGCTCAAATCGCACCACACCTGCAGGGAAACTGCATTATTTTCAGACAGGAATCGCACGGCAGCTCTGTTTAAATCACATGGAATTCTTTGCAGTGCAATCTGTGCCCATTCATTTTGTTTGGGCTCAAATCGCACCGCACAGATATCGGTTTCATGTATGGAAGCACTTGCACAAGTACTTGTACAAATGCACCGATGCCGATATCGATACAACAGTAATATACACACACACGAAAAAAAAAGTCAACATAATTACCATATCAAAGTTTCTTTTTTTAGGTACCACACAGTTTTGCTATTTGACATGAAACCCATGCCGAGCAAAAGCAACAGCTTCAAATGAAATCTCCATTTGCAGCAGCATATACCCGCTTTTCCCTCGATAGCCTCACCTTCTTCTAACTGCAGGAAGCAGGACAAGTTGCGATGTGTAAGCTATGAATGACTCAAATCTAAATGATCTAAATGTGATAGCAAAAGTGCTTGGTGGAATGAAGGAAGGAAGGAAAGACAGAAAAGAAAGAAAGAAAAGAAAAGAAAAGAAAAGAAAAGGAAAGGAAAGGAAAGAAAAGGAAAAAGGAAAGGAAAGAAAAAAGGAAAGGAAAGAAAAAAGGAAAGGAAAGAAAAAAGGAAAGGAAAGAAAAAAGGAAAGGAAAGGAAAGAAAAAAGGAAAGGAAAGAAAAAAGGAAAGGAAAGGAAAGAAAGGAAGGAAAGGAAAGGGAAGGAAGGGAAGGGAGGGAGGAAGGAGGAAGGGAGGGAGGAAGGAGGAAGGGAGGGAGGAAGGGAGGGAGGAAGGGAGGAAGGAAAGAAGGAAGGGAGGAAGGAAGGAGGAAGGAAGGAAGGGAGGAAGGAAGGAAGGGAGGAAGGAAGGAGGGAGGAAGGAAGGAGGGAGGAAGGAAGGAGGGAGGAAGGAAGGAGGGAGGAAGGAAGGAGGGAGGAAGGAAGGAGGAAGGAAGGAAGGAGGAAGGAAGGAAGGAGGAAGGAGGGAAGGGAGGGAGGGAGGAAGGAAGGAAAGAAGGAAGGAAGGAAGGAAGGAAGGAAGGAAGGAAGGAGGAAGGAAGGAAGGAAGGAAGGAGGAAGGAAGGAAGGAAGGAGGAAGGAAGGAAGGAGGAAGGAAGGAGGAAGGGAGGAAGGAAGGAAGGGAGGAAGGGAGGAAGGAAGGAAGGAAGGGAGGAAGGAAGGGAGGAAGGAAGGGAGGAAGGAAGGAAGGGAGGAAGGAAGGATGAAGAAGGAAGGAAGGATGAAGAAGGAAGGAAGGATGAAGAAGGAAGGAAGGATGAAGAAGGAAGGAAGGATGAAGAAGGAAGGAAGGATGAAGAAGGAAGGAAGGATGAAGAAGGAAGGAAGGATGAAGAAGGAAGGAAGGATGAAGAAGGAAGGAAGGATGAAGAAGGAAGGAAGGATGAAGAAGGAAGGAAGGATGAAGAAGGAAGGAAGGATGAAGAAGGAAGGAAGGATGAAGAAGGAAGGAAGGATGAAGAAGGAAAGAAGGATGAAGAAGGAAGGAAGAAGGAAGGAAGAAGGATGGAAGAAGGAAGGAAGAAGGAAAGAAGGATGGAAGAAGGAAAGAAGGATGAAGAAGGAAAGAAGGATGAAGAAGGAAAGAAGGATGAAGAAGGAAGGAAGAAAGAAAGAAGGAAGAAAGAAAGAAAGAAAGGAAGGAAGAAAGAAGGAAGGAAGGAAGAAAGGAAGAAAGGAAGAAAGAAAGAAGGAAGGAAGAAAGAAAGAAAGAAGGAAGGAAGGAAGAAAGAAGGAAGGAAGGAAGAAAGAAGAAAGAAGGAAGGAAGAAGAAAGAAAGAAGGAAGGAAGGAAGAAAGAAGGAAGGAAGGAAGAAAGAAGAAAGAAGGAAGGAAGAAGAAAGAAGAAAGAAGGAAGGAAGAAGGAAGGAAGGAAGAAAGAAGAAAGAAGGAAGAAAGAAGGAAGGAAGAAAGAAGAAAGAAGGAAGGAAGAAAGAAGAAAGAAGGAAGTAAGAAAGAAGGAAGGAAGAAAGAAGAAAGAAGGAAGGAAGAAAGAAGAAAGAAGGAAGGAAGAAAGAAGAAGGAAGGAAGAAAGAAGAAGGAAGGAAGAAAGAAGAAGGAAGGAAGAAAGAAGAGGGAAGGAAGAAAGAAGAGGGAAGGAAGAAAGAAGAGGGAAGGAAGAAAGAAGAGGGAAGGAAGGAAGGAAGAAAGAAGAGGGAAGGAAGAAAGAAGAGGGAAGGAAGAAAGAAGAGGGAAGGAAGAAAGAAGAGGGAAGGAAGAAAGAAGGAAGAAGAAGCAAGAAGAAGGAAGAAGCAAGAAGAAGGAAGAAGCAAGAAGAAGGAAGAAGCAAGAAGAAGGAAGAAGCAAGAAGAAGGAAGAAGAAAGAAGGAAGAAGCAAGAAGAAGGAAGAAGAAAGAAGGAAGAAGCAAGAAGAAGGAAGAAGAAGAAAGAAGAAGAAAGAAGAAGGAAGAAGAAAGAAGAAAATGATTTAAAAGGAGTTTTTTTTATAGTAAATATTAATAAGACTGTCATCGGTTCCACAGCAACTCAACAGCAGAAAGTGGAGGATAAAAATAGGATTTTTGTACTCATTGTAAAATCTTTTTCAAAGTCCATTAGTAGCATAGAAACTATATTTCAGCTGCCACTTTTCTAGAGGTGGTTACAGGATGCTAGGGTGCATTTGCTTGACTTTGCATTCTATATTTTTTTTCTTTTGCTTGAACGCACAAAACAAGCCACATGGTAGACCTAGCCATCAATAATACCGATCGCTCTATTCCAGCTACTTACTGTCTTGGATTTATAAACTGGAACTTACCATCACCCATCTCATCTGAGTATGGCAGGCTGAACACGGCCTCATCGATCATGCGATTTGGCAGGTTGGTGTAAAACCTCCCCACGGTGGTCTCCAGGTTACTGAGCTGGTTGAGGACCATCATGCTTCCTTTGGTTACAGGCAGACTGCTCCGGTCAGACACACCGTATTTGGCTGAATTTTGCTCTGCAAGGTCTCGAAGGAAGGCAAGCTCTTTCAGTCCGGTGACTCCTTCTGCATGGGGGATGAGGATGATTAATGGGTTAAGCTTTGTTATTTAAGTGGTACGTACCAGATACTCAAAGGGTAAATCAAGGCATGGACTAATCCACTCATGGCCAACCTACCTACAGTACAGCCCTAACCTCAACAAAGGACCCCACATAATAAGTGAATGCAGTGCTACAGAAAGTTCTCAGGAGCCGCAGATATGCTACAGGAGATGGTCAGATCATGTATGACCAAACATGCTATAGGAGGTGTTGAAAACGGAGGACATGTTTCATAGATTGGAGATGCGCGTTACACACGCCTTCCAGAGATCAGGGCTATTACAGCCCCTTTATAAATCACACATTTGTACTTTATAGAGCCCCCTTACAAATGACCTGTTCCACATTTGATATTTCTTCATGATCCAATATATATAAACAGAGAAGGATGGAAAGCACAAAAAATCAAGCATGTGAAAGACAAACTAAACCATTTAACTACTGGAATCCAGTTTAAAGAATATATTTCATCACTGGCTTGAGTAGGCAGGTAAAGAAAATACAGACTACAGGGCAGAGACTTTGAGGTCATCACAATCAGTAACAAAGGCCCACAAAGTGCCAGGCTTCTGACTGCACCAGAGGACTGGTCCTTAGAGAGCTGTGCAGAACACAGTGAACAGCAAAGTAAAGTTCCTCGTTTCAGGAGACAAAAATAGAAAGACCATCATGTGCCTTTCCTTCAGACCACTCAAAAAAAGAAAAAAAAAAAAAAAAAAAAAACACCCTGTGAAGTCTATGGGGAGCTTCAGGATAGATTTGATACTTTATGCAGTACATGTATTGCCATCAGCAGCCTTCAGTCTATCCACTCCCAAACTTTACAAGTTTGTCTTACACCCCGGTCACATCGGGTGCAATTTGGCATGCGATTCGCACGCCATGTGACTTGCAAATCGTATGCCAAGTCGCACCGTATTGTCCGCTATTACAGCGGTCATATCCATGCAGTTCCGACTTGGTCTTGCATGCACTATTTTTTTTGCAATTTGCATAGACATCTGTGTCAGATGTTTTGCAAATCGCAACTGAAATCGGCAGGTCACCTGATTTTGAAATCGTGCAACCTCACTGCAAGTCGCACGATTTCAAAATCAACTTTGATGTGACCGGGGGGGCTTAAGGACCCTTTCACATGGGTGGACTCCGTCAAGCGGATCCGCCTGCTCATCGGAGATCTGTCTGCTGATACCAGCTGAGCAGGCAGATGACAGGTCCGTGTCCGCACCGCTTGTGCAGAGCAAACAAACAAGAGATCCCTGTGCTCAAATCCCAAAAGCTAGTGCATGCATTTATCCATCAGGTGCTAAAGGGGTGTAACCACATATTAACACTAGAAAATCTGAAGAACCCTCTGCACACTGGTATATACCCTTTCAAGCAGACTATGCAATAAATAGGGATATTTAGTTCACACATATTGCAATACAGGCTTAAGCTGGCCAACTGCGTCAAAGTAATCCCTCTCTGGCCAGTCCCTACTCTGCTCTGCCTACGCAAATGCTAATGTGGACACAATGCTAGCATAGGGGAAAAGACACAATGTGGAGAGCTACAAGGTTCAGGTCTGGCTACTGACCCAACAATACAACAAACGAGATCCCTGTGCTCGAATCCCAAAAGCTAGCGCATGCATTTATCCATCAGGTGCTAAAAGGGGTGTTCTCCAGCTTAAGCATGTATTGCAATATGTGTGAATTAAATATCCCTATTTATTGCATAGTCTGCTTGAAGGGTATATACCAGTGTGCAGAGGGCCCTTCAGAATTGCTTGTGCAGAGCAGACACGGACACAGCCCGCTGTTCTCTATGGGGCACTCGGATGTAAACTGACCAACTGTCCATTTACATCTGACTGTCACCCGATCCGTCTGTTTTTAGCTGATCGGATGCAGGCAGGTATAAACGGACACATGTCTGTTTACATCCGTTGCTCCATAGAGGGCAATACATAGTCCGATTGGGTCCATCTGTTTTTCACGTCTGCTCGTCAGCCCTGTGCAAATCCTCACTTTTCCTACTCCAGAAATGACTTTGGCCTGAAGCAATAATGAATGTCCACAAACATACAATATGAAGGCAAAGGACACGCTACACTGTTTGACCTTCCTGTCCAATCATCATGCAGGACAAATGTAAACAATGCAGTAGGATCAGCAGCAGGATGTAATGACATGAGAGCACACACACTACAAAACTTGGAACTTTAACCATTTCTTTATCAACAGATGCAAGATGGAACTGGATAAATGGACAATTTTATTATAACTGGTGGCTATGAAGCAGCACAGAACAATTGTTATTTAAAACAAATCTACCCCCCCCCCCCCAAAAAAAATGTAATGTATTGTATTTTACCAGTCATTTTCTTCTGTCGATTTCTATTTGCCAGTAAGACCCATTCACATGGGGTGACTGCTTGCATGCCCGATGCAGGGCTGTGTTTTGATGGCATGGGGATGCACAGGTGTTCCGTGCATCCCCATACTGGCAGTCCAATAGATGCCTATTGGGACATAAATCTGCACGGGCACAGCTGCCATGTCCCAAAATGACATCCATATGGGTTCAGGTGTGTGTTCCTTAACTCACCCTAGGTGTGTTTGGGGCCTTTGCTTCCCCCATTTCACAAGTTAATGTTTTTGTAAACCTCAGACATGAAATATGAACAAAGCATATCCCTCTACAGTATGTGCCTGTCTCATTCCAGAGCACTAAGTTTCTTGCTATCTGCTGCTTCGTTCCTCTGCCTTTTAGCATGAGTCATTCTGACAAGTTTTCCTGACACCAAGAGAAAAATGGCAAAGGGGAGGGAACTTCAGCTGATTGACAGCCTCAGCTCTGTTCCTGTGAGCTGCGTGGAGGGGGGTGTCTCTTCCCTCCAATCAGAAGAAAAGAAGCGCCTCTAAGTGCAGTATAAACGCACGCTGAGGCGCAACGTCGGCATGATAATGTCAAGGACCAGCATGCATAGCGACGAGTTTCAGAGCATGCTCTAACCTATGAGGGCGGAAGTGTGCTCCTTTGTCAAGCTTGACAAGAACTTGACAAAGGAGCGCGCTTCCGCCCTCAGAGGTTATCGCATGCTCTGAAACGCGTCGCTATTCATGCTGGTCCTTGACGTCATCACGTCGACGTTGCTCTTCAACGTACGTTTCAGACGCCATCTTTAGGAGACTCCACATGCCAGCCGGCTTTTCTTCTCCTGTTACCACGATTCCTGAGCGCAGCCGTGGCTGTCATATCCAGGACACAGCCATTCCTCTACCTCTATGAGACTGCACCCTATGAGCCTGTTTTTTCACAAAGAAATGTGAGTTGTTCTACATTTGACTCCTATTAAATAGTGGTCTATACTGCACTTAGGGCTCCTTCATACTTGACTGTTTTACCAACGCTTGCCAAACGCCCCTATAGCATTTGGCAAGCGTTGGTCCGGCGTTTGCGGAGCGTTTTTTAACGCTCGGCAAACGCGGCATGCGCAGTTCAGCGGCGTTTGCCAAGCTTTTTTAACGCATGAAGTTTAAATGGTGCTACCGCTCCACAAACGCCCCGCAACCGCCGGCCGGGCGTTTGCGGAGCGGAACCATAGACAAGAATAGGAGGCTTCAACGCCTCCTGACTCCGTATTGCCGCACCGCGACACTACTGCTCCCGTTAGAACAGCACCATGTGCTGCAATGTGCAGAATTGCCAGAGGCGTTTGGGAAGAGGTAAAAACGCTTCCCAAGCGCCTCTCTGCCGCCTGCACACAACGCTAGTGTGAACGTAGCCTAAGAGGTGTTTCTTTTCTTCTTCATTCATACTGCTACTACTACTATAGGAAGCTTGCCCTAGTGCCCTGTGCAACTTTTTGCAGCCCTATTTACTGGACTTTATGGACAATTCTTCAACTAATTTGAATGGTGGCAGTTTTTACGCTGATTGTTCTTTTTTCTTCCCTCCAATCAGCTCTCAGAGTTCTCCTCACCGAGCTCTGCACTATGTAGTTTCAGCTCTCTGCCTCCTGTTTTCTAAATTCTCAGACAACCTTTATAAATGCAGCACTCTGAACGTCTGTAGAGAAGAGATGACTGCAGATAAACAGGTACAACTTATGTAGGAGGATTTGTTTCATCTCTGTGCATCACCTGAGGCCAGTCACTTCATTGGGTATATGGAGGGTTTACAACCGCTTTAAACGTAATTCCTTCCTCCAGCAGCCTTCCGGTGCTCTCCTCTTATCTCTGATGCTCTGGGTTGTGAACAAGCCCTTGCCATCCTCATGAACAATGCAGGAATACTGGTTCTGCATTATATGTAGTGACATCAGAGTGCACCCACCAGCTGGAGTGCCTTAGGGAAGAGGCTTTGGGATACCAGTTGTCTATCATGAAGAAAGCTGGCCAGCCTTAACAAGCATTTAACCCTTGCAGTGCAAGGAGACCCCATAGCAAAGGATTTTTTTTTCCTGGTTCCTGAAGTGAGGCTTTAAATTGTCTAGCGGCGACCATGTCTGCAGACCCCATAGCTTACCATTCATGATGGCATAGGTGAGAACCATGACCGAATTATTCAGCTGGCTGTTTTCCTCACTAATCACCCTCAGCGTAGTTTTCTTGTCCTCTTCTGAGGAATCCCTGGAAGTTATACCAGCCGACAGGTATATTATCACCATATCTGTATCTAGAGAAATGAACAGAAGCATGGGAATTAAATCCACATTTTATACATTAGAATCATAAAACTGTATTTAAAAAAAAAACCAAAAACTTCAATTTAAATAAATCATTTAAAAAAATAATGTTTTCGCTTGCGATTACTGCAATTGAGAGAAAGGCTACGTGCAAAATTTGCAACCAATACCACATATGTTCAAATTGTGCAGTTTTATGGAAAGTTCTGTTTTTCTGAAGAGAAAAAAATGTTATATTGATATTTAGAATAATTATTATTTTTAGTTTTAAGATATTACAAATATTGGTAGCCATGTGTATTTTGCACACCTAGAAACACATTCAGCCCTTGAACGCAGTATACTGATCTGGCGAAAACCAGGCTCTACGAGAGGCTAGACCACACTTTGTACAGTCCTACCAGTAAAGATCCCTTTCTGTATGAGGTACAGCCCTCACTCCAGTTGCAAAGCAAGTCTAAATATCTTTTATGGTGGCCTTCAGGTACATAAAAACCAGGGGCGGACTGACCATTTGGAAACTCGGGCACTGCCCGAGGGCCCGGGGTCAGTAGGGGGCCCCATGAGATGCCCCTGGTACCTTTTTCATAGGCTTTTTTGAGTTTGGGCAAGGACACAGGGGCCCCATGATCCCCTATTGCCCGGGGGCCCCATGATCTGTCAGTCCGCCCCCGATAAAAACCCAAGATGAATTAAATTTAGTTTGCTAAGGCCTAATGTAGCAAACAATTGCAATTATATTGACTAAAATGCCTATAACTTTTTTTAATTCTTTGTTGCATTCTAGTGCTGCTGATCTTCTGCTGGCTCTCTGCAATCCCTTCCTGTCTATATGCACTCCGGTAATGGCTTAATGGCATTTCTCATGAAATGTTTCCTGATGACAAAAGTGTACCATGAAGGCTTTATTTTTTTTTGCTATTCAGCACTGCGCTACTTGGCAATGAGAGAAAAGTTTGGAAAACAAAATTATCTTTTTTACTTTGTTATAAAACCTATCCAATAAAATCAAATTTCTTCATAATTCTAGGCCAAAATTTAATTTGTTTGTGTGAAAGTTATAGTGTCTACAAGCTATGGTATATATACTGGAATTTATGCAGCTATAGACGCTATACTATAATGGAGGTGATCAGCAACTTCTAGTGGAACTGTGATAGTGTGGCGGCCAATCTGGCGCTAACAGACACTGGCTGGGACGCACACTAGCTGACTGACAAGGATGTCGCTAGTGACACCAATGCAATGATCAGATACACTGTACTAAAAACACTGACTGGAAAGGGGTTAACATTAAGGGGCAATCAATAGGTTAACTGTGTGCCTAACAACTGTAATGTGTATTTCTTTTACTCACAGATCTGGCTGATTTTGCTCCCTGAACTCAGACATAATTTCAGGGAGAAGAAACAGTCTGTGCACGGATCCATCCTGCCTTGTGTAAACGGTTCATGGATGTACAGCTGACAAATCTGCTGCAACTGCGTGATGCTATCATGTCAATATGGACCAAAATCTCTGAGGAATGTTTCCAACACCTTGTAGAATCTATGCCATGAAAAATGAAGGCAGTTCTGAAGGCAAAAGGGGGTCCAACCCGGTACTAGCAAGGTGTACCGAATAGAGTGGCTGGTGTGTGTATATTACAATGATGTGAAATTACAACAACATGTTAGCGTTTATGTGAGATTTTGGTATTTGGTTTCCATCTTCTTGAAAATACCTCTGCACTGAGCAATGTTATATTTCTATCCTCACATGCGGACTTGTTCTGGCATATGCAGACTCCGAGGATGTCAACCTCTCTCTTTCATTACCGCCTATTAAGTCAATGACCTGAAACAAGCATGCAGGTCCTGGCACTTCACTGGCTGCATGCTGGCTCCAGGTCTGTGAATCACTAAGGAGTGAAATAAAAATGAGGCTTGCAGATGAGTTAAACCAGCAGCTACCATAGTGATACCTTTACAGGCTCCCTTTACAAATGTTTCCTTGTGTTTACTGAAAAAAATGTATGTAAATTTCCATAACAGGAAATGTGACATGTGATAAATCACTCAAATGAGGAGTTTAACGACCAAAATAAGAGTGAAGGGAAAGTGCAATGTTCATCCAAATAACCATCAATTACTATGAGCATTTATATACTGTAACAAAACCTCCTGCCAAATATGGCATTTTTTTTTCTACTTCCTAAAATGAAAACAGTTGAAAATGGAAAGGGGTTGGCGTGTTCCTGCTTTGTGTTCCCTGCCAAAAAACGCAGAAGAAATTCAGGATATAACATAACAGATCCGCCAAATGAACAATGAGGTTTTTGCCTTTGGCTTGTCACATCCGTTCTCACAGGTATAGAAACAGAACAGAGCAAAGTTTTCCCGCAACAGTCACTTCACAAAGCCTAATGTGACCGGTATTTTTTATTTCTTTACACTTTTGGGTTGATTTACTAAAACTGAAGAGTGCAAAATCTGGCGCAACTCTGCATGGTAGCCAATCAGCTTGTTCAAGTAAGCTTTGACAAAAAAAAACCTTGAAGCTGATTGGTTTCTATGCAGAGCTGCACCAGACTTTGCACTGTCCAATGTTAGTAAATCAACCAGTGTTGTAAAGCTCACTTCTGGGCAAATAAACTTCCCCTTTCTCACTTGTATCACCCCTTCCCCTACCTTCCCCATCACCCCTTTAAAAATAAAAAAAGTTACCCTCCAAAACAGTTTTATACACACCTACATCCACCATCCATTTTGCTTTGGGTGTGTCCACTGATGATCATGTGAAGCAGCCTGTGCCAGCACTGACTTGTCTGTGCCGACATCACTCTTTGAGATTGAGAGGATCTGGCCACTGGAAAGCCAATATGAGATATCCATCCCAAAGCAATTTTCCACACCAAGGATGTGGATGACCGCCAATTTCCAGCAAGGAGAGGATCATTTTCATTCCCCTTGGGGAAGATCAATGTTTGGTGCCTCCTTCATGGTTTATGTGGGCCACTGCTATGGCATTGTCTTACTGTACCCTGAAGGGGTGACCTTGCAGAAGAGGAGCCCAGTGCTGTAGATGTTAATCTGATGGTTCTCAGTTACAGAATGTTGATGGGGAGTCTTGACTCTATTGCAGATCAGGTTCCCTTGATAGTTAGGGAGTTGTAAACTCCACCCCCACAACTGGAAAGGCTGGCATCTGTTGTGGCCACCTTCAAAAACTTCAGCATAGGGTTGGAGATCCACCAAGTCAGGCAGAGAATTGTCTGACTGGATAGACACATTGGAAGCACCAGAGAGTAGACCTCTTTGTTTCATTAGGTGAGGATGTTGAGTTGATAAGTCCTATAGTGAAGCTGGGCAAAGGATACTTCCAGAAGTGAAATGAGAGGTGCCATTTGAGTCTGAGGGTCCATGTGTGGGACCTTAAGGAGTCAAACCTATCTGGAGAAAGGAACTATCTAGCTTTGGCCGTTTTCAAGAATAAACCCAGGTACTCCAGTCAGTGTTAGGGCTAGAAGGCAGACTTTAGAATGTTGATTAAACATCCAAAGGTCTGAAGGAACTGAACGGTCCTTTTGATACGAGTTGAAAATGGCATGGCAGAAGATTATTTAGTAGAAGGTCAGCCACGTATTCAGTGGCATGGATGCTCTGGGTCTGCATAAGAGCAAGCATGTGTAAAAGCAGCCCTGACAGACAAACAGCACTGCCAAATCTGTTTTTTTGTAAATGGCAGCACAGGTCTCTGGAGCAGGCCCTACTGCCAGAGATCAGCACTGTCAATAACAAATCCGTCTTCTTCCTAGGAGCATTTAAGACAGGGGGTAAAACCTGTCCAACCACATTGTTAAAAAACTGAGGGATCAATTTAAACAGGACCAAGTGCTATATGTACTTGCCCACCTACAGAGTTTAAAATATATATAAAAGATAGACGTTAACATATCATTTAGGATGTCATTAGATTTTTGTATAATTTATGCCTATTGATATGGTTTGGTACCTCTAAAGCCCCACTAGTTTTTCTTGGTTAGGGTCCTAATCAATATAATTTAAAATATACTATAAATGCCTTATCCCTTCTGATGATGTACGTGTGATACGAAACGCGCGTCAAGGAGGAGCCCTTGCTAGCCGTGACGTCAAGCCGCCGTATCAAGGAGGTCCGGCGGCCACTCATCTATACCAGCTGGTCAGTGTGTATTTTATCATATCCTTTGTGCACAAGGATTGATTTTACTACGATATTCATGTTAAGTGTTTCCCGTTTTAATTTTCAATAAATTCATTTAATATTTGACCTAAATACTACACTATGGGTACTCCTTTTTGCTCTATATCGAGCACTTAACTCCTCAGGACCACAAGGTGATTGTTCCAGGGCCCTGAGTAATTTTCAGCTGATCCTGTTTGGAGCCAGGTCTACTACAAGGAACCCCCAGATGCGGTACCCCCCTTCACGGAGTCGTTCGATCTGAGCTTCTTTCCATCTACAACTGGAGTGACCTTTGGTGTATATGACACAAATGTGCAATTAAATTGTGCTTCCGGTGAGTGCGCAATTTACTCATTTTTCTGCATAATGCCGGACTATATATATTACGGGGATCTTATCAAGCCTTTCTCTACTCATTTGTGGCCTTTTTGATCACTGAACTTTCATTGGACCATCATTGTATTGTTCATTGTGCAATTTTATTGTGCGTTTATATAGGGAAGTGAAGGCGTGTGTGGTATACGCCTTTACTGCATCTTTATTGGGAAGGTCATACACATCATATGTGGCCTATACCGCTTGCTAATATCTAAAGAACTTTGCACCACCAATACTGGTGCAACTATACGTTTATATTACTTTCTAGCGCTGCACTATCTGTTATGTTTTGTAATTTGTAAGGTTTTATGGTTTTCCTTTTTAGTGTATCAGCTGCTGTATTTGTTAGCGCTCACTGAACCCCCATTATTATATAAATGCAGATCTCCCCACTTCAGTCTGGAAGAGATGTAGAAGCAGCAGTCAAGTAGTTTAACCGTTTCACTTCTAACAAAAAAAAAAAAAAAAAGGACTGTCACTTTAAAGCCATTTTTAAATTCTGCTCAGACCTGCTCCTGATGCAACCACAGGGAAGTAATAAATTCCAATTTGCCTTCATTGTGTGCCAACTCAGGATCCTGCGTACCTTCTGCACGCACCGCATCAGGAATCGCAGACTTTCAGGAACATGCAGACTTCATAAACTTGTTGCCAGTCTTGACAAACAGATGGAAGATTAATTTCTGCAAGGTATACATTTCTCAAGGAGGTCGGAGCTGCAAACCTTTCTTGCTCTCATCCCAGCTAAACAAGAAGCAGTTTGCTGGGAGGCATCAATAGTAATAGTACTAGTAGCACTTTCCTTGCTTAATTCACTCTGCTCTTCGATCTGTGAGCAGCCTCACTCTTTGTTAGGAGATATTTAGGTGTTTATTATTAGAAAGCTTCTTAAGCTCCACAAGGATGTGTCCAAGAAAGTCTGGGCTCAGACTGGTGGGTGTCATACAACCTGGAAGAAGTCCAATGGACAGCGGCAAAGCAGGACAGCACTGGTCCATGCAGAGGGCAAAAAATGCTCACATCAACAGTTATGGCTTCAACCACTTGAAGATCAAGCATTTTCTGGCAAGTTTTGTTTACAAGTTTAACCTCCTCGGCGTTATGATTCTTTCCGATTTTTTGTGCTGAAAGCGGTACCATTTTTTTGCATGGAAATATGTAGTTTTTTATTGTAGGCTGTAATTCTTAGGAATAACTCACTGAAATCTGTCCGAACAAGAGTCTAGTAAACATCCCTGATATGATAAAACTTGAAACGCGAAATCATAAATTATAATTTAATAATCATAAAAAATAATAATATAATAATAATAAATTTAATTTAATAATATAATCAAACCAAAAACACTGAAATTTGAAATACAGAGGCAAATTTGCACATCGCTGAGCAAAGTCGTTTTCAGTGTCTGATGACGAATTTCCCCCACGAATCATTATCACTCAATTCTGCAAGTGGTTCTGATTTACTATCGCTGTTCTCTAGCCGGTCTAAACCCGCTTTTGACGTAAAGGGACGCTTTTTGGAAGCCATGGACTTTTCTAAGTTTCCAGGCAGAAAGAACAGTCAAAATGCAGGCAGGGCGCAGGACAAAGCACTCGGGACAAAATATATGTAAAATGCATTGAAACAGCCATGACAGCAAAAATGACATTTTTAAAAAATTTCAAATTTGCCACCGGATCCGGCGCCCGTACGTCCCGATGTCACAGGGACCGGAACACGGAAGCCGGATGCCGGCATCGTCCGAAGGAGATGGCCGGGGACGCTGCTGGGGACACATCGTGGGAGCGAAGGACAAGGTAAGTGCTGCAGGGACCCCCTGAGCAACGCCGCATGGTAAGCCCGAGTGTAGCTCGGGGTTACCGCTCTTGGTACTCAAATTTTACCCCGAGCTACACTCGGGAAAACCGCTGAGGAGGTTAAAGAAGTATTTTTTGCTTGAAAATTATTTATAAAGGGGAGATGACAGAGCCTCTCATCACCTCTGCGGCCGCTCCGCTGGATTGTTTGCCAATGTTCGCCAGTGTTTCTCGGGCTGTTAAAACCAGGGTGCCCGACAAACGCCGGCGAGCATCGAGAGGGGAAGGGCGTCTCCTACCACCACTTCTGACAGCGAACCAGTGGCTAATGAGCCGTTCTGATCGCTTTCATTAGAATGAATGGCAGAATAAAAGGATACCAGGGTTATATCTGGTATCTTCAACCAAAACCCCAGTAAACCACTTGCAGTCCTCAATGTTTACATATGTATTAGAGTCGCCAAGCTTTAAAGAAAACCCCCCCAGGTCAGAAAGGCCTGCGCTGCCACTACTTTAAACCTTCTGAGCGTGCTAGCTTCATAGCTGTTGTACAACGCACTGGATTCAGACATTTTCTGAATCAGTGACCTAGAACAAGTAAGCAGGAGTTCTGCAGTCGGTTCACCTTTACTTTAAAAAAACTTAAAAAATAAAACTTTGCTTGTTGTCAGATCATCTAAAAACATAAAAAAAATAAAGGAAAACGGCAAAGAAAGAACATCAGGCGCAGCTGCACTCCACATACCCAAATACTAAATGTGATAATAATCTGATAAATTATTAATATTGTTGCACTGCATCTTTAAATGATAAACTCCATCCAAATGTGCAAATACCACAAATTTGCAAACAATTTATAAATAAATTCATAAATGTGATACTAAACCAATTAATTGTGCTGTGCCTTTAAAAAAATCATAAAATATGTGGGAAATATCATAAAATGTGCAAATATGTCAATAAATAAAATTCAGTAATGGTTCATAACACGTGCCTTTAAATACACTTCATTCTTTAATGTGAAAGTACCACAAAATGTGCTAAATATGCTGCACAGAAATGAATATTTCTCTCTGTGGCTTGAATGTGAACCCTCCACCACACAAACTGCAGGTCCAATGGTGCTTGCTCAGTAAAGGCTTGTACACTGTGCAGTTTGGACCGAATATAGGGAACCGCAGGCCTCGCCAGCAGGAATGTGCAGCGGAAAGGCAAAAATATATTTCACAAAAGCCACATAGCATAAAACCGCAAACACTTGTTTATTTGTTCTAAAAAGATACATTTTAATATACAAACAGAGCATTACAAAAGGACCACCAGCGGGTCCTGATGATGTGAACTTTAGCTCCGCCCCAATGGGTTTCATCATAGGAAGACATTCTCAAGGGGATTGTCATTATGCAGACATGAATGATTTATATATTATGAGAAATTATTTATGATTTTTTTTTTTTGCATGTTTGCACATTTGTGGTATTCACACATTTGGATGTAGCTGATTGTGACGTACATGTGACATGAATGTACAGATCTGAGTAGATAAGATGTGACCTCTAGAGAATATGACAATGTAAATTTAGCTCATTCCTTCTTATTAAAGAAATATTTATTCATAGGTACTCAGACAAATGGTCATCAATTAACATCGTAAAAGCCTAGCTTCCTCTGGAAGTGGCACCTGGGGGCTAATAAGATTTTGTCACCTTCTGGGGAAACGGATTGGAAGGAAATGGCTGCAGACAGATTGTCTCCCTGACATTGGGAGCTCTAAAATAATATACATACATCAAAGGAAATGCTTCATCTCTCATAAAAGCTAAAATATTAGTTGCAGAGAGATGAAAATACTTCCTTTTGATGGGGCACAATGTGGGTCACACCGACATATAAAAACCATATTTGTGGATTAGGTAGAAAGCCAGGAAAGTGCAGGAAATGGTTATGTGGGGCTGGATCACAACAGTCGAACACTGTTGTGATCGGACTGATGAGCTAGTGTCGGAAATCCAATCCCCGACTTGGTGTTTCAAGCCGCTCTTGGTCCGATTGAACTTCTGTAACTTTTTATATTTTGTACATATTTTATGCACTTCCCACTTTCAGGATATTAAATCTTAAAATTAATTAGTGACTTCTGTGTATTTAAGCACGGGCTCATATCTTCGGAGAGATTAGATTGTATTGTATGTTAGTGCCTTTAAACGCTCGGTCAAGCTGTATGCAATTGCACTGCGTGTGGGCAGATTGCGTGCAGATTGTAAAAGGTAACAGTTTTGCCAGACGGAGATCTGTGTGTGTGGTGTCCCAACAGACCGTTCTGCGGATAAACTGTTGGGTGGTGGCAGGCTACCTTTTGTGGTGTGTCTGGTGTGTCGACAGTGGAAGAGTGATTAACACCGGGGTTCAAGCTGTAGGATAGCTGGAGGGACCCTAGAAGGGTGTGTAATTACTAAGCTACTCCTCAACTCTAGTCTGTGCACCAGATTGTATATAAGATTTGTATCTGCCAGTGTGTGTGGTCAGCCAGCTGGATTGGAGTGGAGGCTCCCTCCGGTAGTGGCCAAGAGGTAGTGTGGGCTGTGAAAGGATATCACGGCTGATCTTATATACGGTTTTATATATTCAAAGTTTACTCCCCTTTATTCCCTCTCACCCCAAGTCACGGCCGCACGTGCGCGCCTCGGTTAGCTAGTCGCTGTGGGCGTGGCGTGTGGGGGACCCGTGACACTGATAAATTAAAGAACCAGCGCAACAACATTAGTCACTTACCAGTTCACCTTTACCTCACTTGCTGTATATGTAAGCTGGCTATAGATCGATTAATTTTTTAGTCCAGCCAGTGGGCTTGAACGAAAAAAAAAAAAAAAGGATTCTTCTCTCCATAGAAACAAGGTGGATAGAGGAATCCTCCTTGCTGAGTCATTGTATGTTGATAGTGGGACTCCACTACCGGAATACACTGATCAGCAGCTGATGATCCGAGAAAAACTTTTCAACATTCCCATTTGACAGAAGTCAAATGTTAGATCAACTTCTGGCGAGCAGGAGCGTCCACACATGGAATGAAATACAGCTGGTCACCTCTGCTTTGGCCGAAATTCGACCCAACTATGGCCAACTTTACTCTGGGTCAGTGACCAAGCAAGTATTAAAGCAAGTATGATGTCAGGAAGTGACATCGTTTACTACTATTCATGTGATTGCTGATTGGCCAATCAGTGATCAAATGAATCGGGACCTCATACAGAGGTCCCGTACAGCGATCTGTGACCGGAGGACACAGCGAGCACCGATCACAGTGCCGCACACGCACAGGTAATGGATGCGAGGAGGGTGCGTTTAGAAACATCCACCCACATCGGCAGCGCTCCCGTCCGGCCATTTATCGGCAATGGGCCAGATGGGTAGGGGTTACCTCACTTTCTGTTGTGTCTCTAGGACAGGTAGTAAGGAGAAATTAGTCCCATGGCTCAACAAATGGTACAAGAAATAATAATAATCAAGAGAGTAAGTATGGCAATATCCACTCTGGCCAAAACACAACTCATCTTACTTGGCTGAATCCTTGTGCCATTGTTAGTGTTTTTGATGAGTTGGAAAGCTTTCTGGAAGCCATGGAAATGCTGAGTGGGGCTGTCCGAAGACTTTACACTGGCCACGAAGCTGGCCATTTCTCTCTTGGTCTCGCTGGTGGCCGGGGACAGAAATGTCTTATAGCACTGATCCAAGGAGCAGGTCCTCACCATATCAGCCACAGTCAGGACAGAAATCTGGAAAGGCAGAAAGATTCCCAAGTTAAAGATTACCTATCATTATTATTATACAGGATTTATATGGCGCCAACAGATTGCTCAGCACTTTACAATATAACGGGAGACAATACAGCAACAATACAGTTCAATACAAGAGGGTTAGGAGGGCCCTGATCCTGGGATCTTATCATCACCAATAGAGTCAAATATTTGGTGAGTGGACATTATTAAAAAAAAAAAAAAAAAGCAAAAAAAAAAAAAGCACTGAATATTTAAAAAAAAAAAGTGAAGACATAAAGTGCAAAAAATGACAGAAAGTGCAAAAAAGACAAAGGAAAAAACAGCAGAGAAGTGTAGAGATAAGTGATTTGACAATTTTTGCTTTCAATATGAAGGGTTTTTTTTATTATTTGAGCTAAAGACCTTTACCCTCTCTGAGCCCCCACTCACACAGGTTGCTTCCATATGCCTGATTATTGTCAACATGCAGAATCCTATTCTTTTTAATTGTTCTTGTTCATCCTTATGTACCCACTTGTCCTATGTTCTGCGCTCAAAAAAGTACTTTTCTCAAAAAAATAACTTTTTTTTTTTTGCCCACAAACACCTGATGCTTGGTACACAAGCAAAATATTTGTACAAAGCTTGTAACACGATTTTTTTTGTTACTAATTTTGTTTCGTTCCATTTGTGACAAAATTTGTTTCATTTATTAGTTTTTGGCTGGATTCGAAAATTTCCAGTGGATTCAAAGTATTTGAACGGAATTCGAATAGAACATATCAAATGGATTAAAGTTAATTTTAAAGAATAACTGGCTCGATGCTATTCGAAATTCGAATTTCAGAAGACTGCTTTATTGTACTTTATTTTATTCTAATCGAATTACAGAAGATGGCTATATTCTATTCTAATCCATTCTATTTTTTTCTTTTCTATTCCTTTCTATTCTATAATTTTCTATTCTATTTTACTCTATTGTTTTTTGTTCTGTTTTATTTTATTCTATTCTTCTTGAAATTCTAATATCTACTTTATTTGACATTTGAATTTCAAAATACATCTATATTCTATTTTTTTATTTAATATTCCTTTTCTATTCTTTTATTTTCTATTCTGTTCTTTCCAAATTTTAAATTTCGGGAGATGGCTATATTCTATTTTATTCTGTTCTATTTTCTATTCTATTCTTTTATTTTCTATTCTATTCTTTTATTTTCTATTCTATTCTTTTATTTTATATTCTATTCTTTTATTTTATATTCTATTTTATTTTCTATTCTTTTATTTTCTATTCTATTTTATTTTATATTCTATTTTATTTTATATTCTATTTTATATTCAATTTTTTTATTTTATATTCTTTTCTTTTTAAATTTGGAAACACTGCTATATTCTATTTGATTTTATTTGAAATTTGGATTTCAGAAGACGGATATGTTATTTCTATTTTTTTTCTAATCCGTTTTATTATTTTCTATTTTATTTTATTTTTTTGCATTCTATTCTTTTATATTCTACTCCTTTCTATTTTTTTATTTTCTATTCTGATTTATTTTATTCTTTTCGAAATCTGAATTTCAGAAGACATCTATGTTCTAACATTAATACACAAACACAGTCTTTGAAGGAAATCAGCAATAGTCGGCAATATGTTTATGCTTCCAATTTGTTTTCAAATTCGACTCGAATTCAGGTAATTTATTATTTCAGCCGAAATTTCATTATTTCGGATTCATTTAAATGGGTTAGTATTTTAATTGGGAAATTCCGAACAAAAATTTTGCACAAATTTTTATTCATTTATGTTTAAATAAAGGCAACAGCCCGAATCACAGAGAAATTGGTGAAGAACAAGCAATTAGCTTATTGTCTCTCTTCAATCAAAAAAAAAAATTGTTGCTCCTGCCGGAAATATGAGTGGATTTGTTTACTCTTTGAATAGTGCCTCTAATGCATTATCAGTTATTTTTATTCCCAGCTGTCTTTGTGGACTATATAAACGTTCCTCTATGTTATGGAGCTGAGGAGAGCAGGAAGCATTATGTAGTCATAAAATTGTTCATGCTCTAGTGTGACAACACTGCATCATTGTACACACAATCAGGGGTGGACTGACAACTCATGGGGCCCCCGGGCAATAGGGGATCATGGGGCCCCTGTGTCCTTGCCCAAACTCAAAAAAGCCTATGAAAAAGGTACTGGGGCATCTCATGGGGCCCCCTACTGACCCCAGGCCCTCAATAGGGGATCATGGGGCCCCTGTGTCCTTGCCCAAACTCAAAAAAGCCTATGAAAAAGGTACCGGGGCATCTCATGGGGCCCCCTACTGACCCCGGGCCCTCGGGCAGTGCCCGAGTTTCCAAATGGTCAGTCCGCCCCTGCACACAATGCAATGTTGACTAGGACAGGAAGTATGTTACTGGCTGGATCATCCGGTAAAAGAAAAACACACAAAAAAAAAAGAAAAGAAAACTAATGCAGCCACCTCACTAAGGAATGGAATACTGCAATACATTACAATTTAAGCTTTTTATTTAACAAATGAAAACAGAGCATAAAAAAAGAAAAGAAAAAGATATTTGGTGTTATGTACACTTTAAGCCGATTACATGTACTTCACTATAAAAAAAAAAAAAAAAATACAAAAGACTTCAGTCTCCCTTAAATAATAATAATAATGATTTCATCTATCCACAGCACGGCAATCTTGCTTTATATGCCACAGATGCACTTTAAGATCTGACGGGAAGGCCTTACGACTGCTCAGACAGCCCTGTAAAAACATTTGTCTTGTAGCCTGTGATTCTTCTTTACACCCAATTGCCAGAGGAATATTTTTGGAGACTCTCTGTATTATTTCTAGAATAAATTCAGAGTACAGATGTCGGACGCTCCGCGTTCTCTTGCCAAATAGGGAATCTATCCCCAAATATTTCTTCTGCTATTTGTTTAGGAACTATTTTACTTGACCGTGCTCCCAAAATGATTAAAACATACTTTCTCTCTTGCAGAGCTTCTGGCACTCAATTATAAAATAAGATACTTCATACTTTATTCTTTCCTATTGGACCACTCTTAACATTTTAAAATGTGCTGCCTGATGGGCTCATTATTGTTTAGAGTTTGATAGTTTTTGGGAGATTGGTGAGATCTCTGGTCGAGTTCCAGAGTCTGCATACCTGCTGTGCCCATTATGAAGAGCTCCCACCATCTCTGCATTTTATCAACTGAATATTATACATCTGGCAGTGGTATTCAAAAATAATATTTTTAAAATATCATATTTGTCACCTTTAAATGATCCAGATCATCAAACAAATTTTATTACACAAAGATACACCAAGTAAACACAAAATGCAATTTTTAAATGATGATTAAGGGAAAAAAAGCTGTCCAAACCTACCCGACCCTATGTGAAAAAGTAATTGCCCTCCAAACCTAATAACTGGTTGTACCACCCTTGGCGACAACAACTGCAACCAAGCGTTTGCAATAACTGGCAATGAGTCTTTCACATCGATGTTGAGGAATTTTGGTCCACCCTTCTTTGCAGAATTGTTTTAATTCAGTCCATAAAAAAATACATGTACAACAAGAACTTTTTTCTCCCGCAATTTTACAAATTAGCTTTATTAAAAAGATGTTCAGCTAAATTTTTCACTCACCTTATCATGCTCGTCAATGGAGTTTAGAATAACATTTGCAGCATCTTTGGCTATCTGTAGCTGTGTCTCTGTGATTGACGCGCCATGATCCACAATGACTACTATATGCTTGGATTGGGGTCTCACCGTGGACACGTAGATGGGTCTAGTTCAATAAAAAGAATGAGTTGGGCTTTTACAAATTTTTTGCCGCACATAAAAATGTACAGAAAATTAAAAATCGCATTGAAGTGTACCTAGAAACACAGAACAGTGATGACAGAAAAAAGCGGTCCATCGAGTCTGCCCAATACATTAGTATTTTTATATTTTTTAATTTTTTTGGGGGGGTTCTTAACTTTTTTTCTCTGAACTCAAAAAGTAAATATTCGCTATCCTATAGGGAGAAATTAGGAAATGTCAATTCTGACTAAGTACTCTGCAAAATGTACCTTGAGCGCTTTCAATTTTTCCTGAAAAATAGAAATGCACTTCCAGTGCCTTAAGCTTCATATATCTGTATGTGTGCAATATATGAAGGACAGGGGTCTCTAAACTTTTTAAACAAAGGGCCAGTTTACTGTCCTTCAGACTTTAGAGGGGGGGAACTGTGACCAATGGAAGTAGAAAATGTCATGGCATCAGTGGGTGTAAACAATGCTTCAACCTTGGTGGTCAGAGGGAATAAAAAAGTAGGAGGAATAGTGTCCCATAAGAGGTATTAGTTGAAGGAATGGTGCACCATCATTGGTATCAATGGGAAGGATAGTGCTCCATTGTTTGAGCTAGTGGTAGGAATTATGCCCAATTGTTGGTGTCCAGTGGAAGAAATATTGCCCCAGGGGGAGGATAAAGGCAAGCAAAGAACCACAGTTCGGAGACCACTGGGCTAGGGCAATGCTGCATCTGACTGCTAGTCTCACCAGATCTGGAATTAGCTCTGATGAGAAAACCGGTTTTTCATTTTCCTCAGTGGTTTGTAAAACCCGGTTTGGGAACTGGAGCTCTGAGAATTTATAGAAACTTGGGGGCACAAAATCTCCAAGCTTTTTTTTTTTTTTTTTTTTTTTTTTTAAGGGGGGGGGGGGGGGGGGGACTGTGACCAATAGAAATAGAAAATGCCACGGCATCAGTGGGTGTAAACAATGCTTCAACCTTGGTGGTCAGAGGAATAAAACAGTAAGAGGAATAGTGCCCCATAATAGGTATTACTTGGAGGAATAGTGCCCCATTATTGGTATCAATGGGAAGGATAGTGCTCCATTGATTGTGCTACTTCTGGGCTCCAGCCTTGCAGACAGAGGTGGACTCTATCCACGAGTCATCTACAAAGGAGACAGATGGGAGTCAAAGCAGCAAGGGGCTGCTAGGCGGATGGACCAAGCTTTTTTTTTTTTAAAGATGATTGTCTGCAGGGAGACAGACAAGGGCCTGAAATGTAAGGCCAGAGCTGCATGTGTAAGTGATAAGGCTGATGATCAGTTGTTTTGCAACCCCTGTGAGGGAAACACTCAGATTTTTGGAACTTTTTGGTTTTTTTTTTTAAAATAAAGTGGGCAAAAAAAACTCTAAAAAGATGATTAGGCAAGTAGCTGTGTCCTTAAACCTCTACTGTTTGAACCTGGTTCTCAATAGTGTCACGGTCATATGTTCATTGCCATCGCTGGTTAGATTCACCCTCAGTCTGTCCTGGTGACTACTGTCAACAAAACAGTCATAGAAAATCCCAAATTTAACAGGAATAGAGGGGAAATCTGCCAACAGACTCACTTATTTTAGCTGTGATAATAAAAGTATTTCCTCTCACTTTGGAGAGGTTTCTTATATCCTGCTGGGTAGTGAAGGGAAATTTCACCAATGCGACAAACAGAAAGAAAAAAAACGAGGTTTGACTATTACCTGTTTTCCCCAAAATTAAAAAAAACAACAAAAAAAAACCCCATGCTTGAGATATACTGTACTTTAAAGCAGCCATTCTCAACCAGTGTTTAATGGAAACCTACGGTTTCTTCAGGAGCTGCTAGGGGTTCCTTTTGATGGTTCTTGTAAGGGTGACATCATGACTACCACTGCTAGAGGACATTTTTCACTCTGAACACCAATATAAGGGGCATTTTCCCACCTGAGCACCAATGAATTGGTTTTTAGCAGGGCTTTCCCAGGACCTTGAAAATATTTCAAGGGCTCCTCTGTAGTTAAAAGGTTCTGAAAGGCTGCTTCAGGGTCCATGCACACTAAAAGCAGAAAAAAATGTCAGACCCTCTGGCTGAAAAAGTAGCATACAAATGCTCATAGTAGCTCATATTCCACAAGAGCGTAGCAGAGTTTATGAGCATTTGTGTTTAGAAGCATTTTTTTCCAAAACATTCTTCACTGTTCATTTTTCAATCTACACTTGAAAATGCAGAACCCTCCTAAACGCCACATTTATGTGCGTTTAGCATTTATTTTTTTCTGCCTGAAAATTCTCAAAAATGCATGTGTGATTTTTTTTTTTTGCCTCCAAACACTCCTCTGCAAATGTGTCTCTAATGTGCATGGACAGAACAGAATTGCTTCTATCTACAGGCTGAACGAAAAATTGCAAAATGCCTGTAGAAGCAGCATTTTATATGCCCAGTGTACATTATTATTATTATACAGTATTTATAAAGCGCCAATAGTTCGCTCAGCGCTGTACATTACAAAGGGGGACAGAACATGTGACAGAACAATACCAATACAATTAAAAATTAGTGAAGCGCTTGTATCACATGAATACAATCATGTATCTCCATATAGTGTAATTATAAATCAAAGTGACCACTATATATAATAAATGTGTGTTGACTCCCTCTAGTGAAAAGAAAAAATAGTGTCAACCAAAATAGCTAAATAACACACATTAGGAAACTAAATATATAGTGCATAAATCAAATATAATGAACAGAATATATATATACGTGAAAACAGAATATTGGCCACATACAATGGTGTCTAAATTATACATAAATGATATATGCCATAGGTGAACAAGACAATATCAAAGGTGAAAAAAAATATTCCATGCATGTGACTGTGCTTTAAGCTGGAACACACACGTGATCTCCACTTCTAAGTGCAAGTACTCTCCTTCAAATGGCAGCAATGCCTGCTCACCTCCCTTCCTCGACCCACACAGGGCCTCAAAGCAGTTACCACCTCAGTGGTGTATTCCTCTGGCAGACTCCTTATTCCTCCTCCTCTCTTATGCAACTCATAAAAAGACAAGAAAGCCTTCCATAGTGTAGTAAATTTAATAGGCAAAGTTAAAAATTACAAAGTTTTCCACTCACATGCTCCTTTCCATAAAAAAGCGTTTTTCCCAGCCTGTGGGTAGATATGCATGCACCTGGGGGAATCCAATATGGCCACTGTGTCCGGACATACGTCACCAGGAAGTAGACAAACCGACGCGTAGCGTCACGTGCGTCGTGACTTCATCAGGGTGAAGTCACGTGCGTCGTGACTTCACCCTGATGAAGTCACGACGCACGTGACGCTACGCGTCGGTTTGTCTACTTCCTGGTGACGTATGTCCGGACACAGTGGCCATATTGGATTCCCCCAGGTGCATGCATATCTACCCACAGGCTGGGAAAAACGCTTTTTTATGGAAAGGAGCATGTGAGTGGAAAACTTTGTAATTTTTAACTTTGCCTATTAAATTTACTACACTATGGAAGGCTTTCTTGTCTTTTTATGAGTTGCATAAGAGAGGAGGAGGAATAAGGAGTCTGCCAGAGGAATACACCACTGAGGTGGTAACTGCTTTGAGGCCCTGTGTGGGTCGAGGAAGGGAGGTGAGCAGGCATTGCTGCCATTTGAAGGAGAGTACTTGCACTTAGAAGTGGAGATCACGTGTGTGTTCCAGCTTAAAGCACAGTCACATGCATGGAATATTTTTTTTCACCTTTGATATTGTCTTGTTCACCTATGGCATATATCATTTATGTATAATTTAGACACCATTGTATGTGGCCAATATTCTGTTTTCACGTATATATATATTCTGTTCATTATATTTGATTTATGCACTATATATTTAGTTTCCTAATGTGTGTTATTTAGCTATTTTGGTTGACACTATTTTTTCTTTTCACTAGAGGGAGTCAACACACATTTATTATATATAGTGGTCACTTTGATTTATAATTACACTATATGGAGATACATGATTGTATTCATGTGATACAAGCGCTTCACTAATTTTTAATTTTATTTTGCACTTATTGGTATCAGCTAAGTGACAGCAGCTGTATTTTGTCAATTATTCCCATGAGCGCAGGAGGATCCCTTATTATTTAGCTTACTTAATACCAATACAATGCAAAACATGAGGGGATCGAGGGCCCTGCTCTTCGGAGCTTACAATCTAGGAGGGAGGGGATGGTGGCACAGGAGGAGATAGCTGTGGGGATGGGGTAGTAGGAAGAGTGGAGGAGGTCGGCAAGTTAGCAGGGGGTGGGGTAGGCTTCCCTGAAGAGATGGGTTTTCAGGGTGCACCTAAAGGAGAGGAGAGTAGGTGATAATCTGATGGGTTGGGGAAGGGAGTTCCAGAGGATGGGTGACACCCTGGGGAAGTCCTGGAGGCAGGCATGGGAGGAGGAGACCAGGGAACTAGAGAGAAGGAGGTCTTGTGAGGAGCGGAGTGTGCGTGTTGGGTGGTACTTGGATATTAGGTCGGTGATGTAGTTCGGGGCAGTATGGTGGACAGCTTTGTACGTCAGTGTTAGGATTTTGAATTTGATCCGTTGCGCAATCGGAAGCCAGTGGAGGGATTGGCAGAGGGGGGATGGCGGAAACGGAGCGGTTGGTAAGGTGAATGAGTCTGGCAGCCGTATTCAGGATGGACTGAAGCGGGGATAGCCAGCGGCGAGGCAGGCCAGTGAGGAGGGTGTTTCAGTAGTCGAGTCGTGATATGATGAGGGAGTGGATGAGCTGTTTAGTGGTTTCTGGGGTTAGGAACGTGCGGATTTTGGCGATGTTGCGGAGGTGGAGTCTGCACGAGTTTGTTAAAGATTGGACTTGGGGCTGGAAGGATAGGTTGGAGTCCAGAATGACACCAAGTACTCTGGCCTGCGGGGCAGGTTTGATGGTGGCGTTGTTGGATGTGATGGAGAAGTCAATGTACATGGGCACTTTAAGAAAAGCTTCCTTTTTAATAATACATGTCAATTTCTAACAATACATAAGCAATGAAGGCCAAAAGAATATTTTTTTTAAAAAAGATTTTAAAGCTGGAAATTTTTGTAAAACATTTTTTTGAAGTTTGTAAAACAGCATCAGACTGACTCGCTTGCCGGATTGGACAATCTGAGGAACTACAAGTTCCTGCAGGAAGCAGCAGCTATCCGATACTACAAACTCAGGCTAATGGAAGTTGAACCTCAGCAGAGCCAATTTCCCCATTGAGAAGTATCTACTCTACTCCACCGCTGGACTCTGCTGTCACAACCCTGTCATTACATCACCACTAGCAGTGTGCAAATTTGCAACTCTGCAGCAAAAACTTTCAAGTGCGTCCGTACCTTACCCAGACACACCATACAGTTCTGGCAGACTGGCAAACACCAACCTCTGGCCCTGCAAAACAGTAATCTGAGACTGCACATAGTAATCTAAACCGCCATCATGTCACAAATTGCCCCAATTTCTACCTATTACCGTAACAGCAGCAAGATGTCCTCATCAAGTCTGTTCAGCCACTTGTGTCTAAAAGTGTTTCTTCTAAACAAACTCAAGGATTTCTGTACAAGCCTCTCCAACAACGTCTAGCTGAACCTATCCTGGAACAAGCATTGTGCATTGTGGAAGACAAATCGCCAACTGTAATGATCTGTGTCTTGAAGGTTCATTATGTAAACCATTCAAGCATCACTCAGGGCTTGGGCTCCAGCCTCTCTGTCTAACATGGAGGAGAGGGGTGTCTAATGTGCTTGCTCAGGCATCTGCGAAGGGGGCCTGACCGAGGTGGAAAGTGTTGAAAACTAATCTCTGATGCTTGGCTATATAAACAGATTGTCAAGTGAACTGCTGTGAACAACCTAGGCCTCAGCTTCTCAAAGTAGTGTTGGAATCATGCTTAGAAAGGGAGAGCTGTGGAGGTAAAAAAAAAAAAAAAGGGGGTTTCTACAAACATAAAATTAGAAACAGCTCCCAACCATCCAATTCCCAACTATGCAGGCATTGTCACATGGAAAGTCGATTAGCCACAGCTCAAGATCCCCCTAGAAACTCCTAAAGCAGCCTTTTCTCACTCTAAGGACCCTTGAAATAACCTTCTGGTTTCAGGGAACCTCTGCTAAAAATGACTATATCTACAACTCATGATACATTAGCGTGATGGTCAATGGGAAGAATGCTCCTCACACCCATGGTCATTGGGAAGAATGCTCCTTACCCCTGTGGTCATTGGGAAGAATGCTCCTCACACCTGTGGTCATTGGGAAGAATGCTCCTTACCCCTGTGGTCATTGGGAAGAATGCTCCTTACCCCTGTGGTCATTGGGAGGAATGCTCCTTACCCCTGTGGTCATTGGGAAGAATGCTCCTCACACCTGTGGTCAGTGGGAAGAATGCTCCTTACCCCTGTGGTCATTGGGAGGAATGCTCCTTACCCCTGTGGTCATTGGGAAGAATGCTCCTTACACTTGTGGTCATTGGGAAGAATGCTCCTTACACCTGTGGTCATTGGGAAGAATGCTCCTTACACTTGTGGTCATTGGGAAGAATGCTCCTTACACTTGTGGTCATTGGGAAGAATGCTCCTTACACTTGTGGTCATTGGGAAGAATGCTCCTTACACTTGTGGTCATTGGGAAGAATGCTCCTTACACTTGTGGTCATTGGGAAGAATGCTCCTTACACTTGTGGTCATTGGGAAGAATGCTCCTTACACCTGTGGTCATTGGGAAGAATGCTCCTTACACCTGTGGTCATTGGGAAGAATGCTCCTTACACCTGTGGTCATTGGGAAGAATGCTCCTTACACCTGTGGTCATTGGGAAGAATGCTCCTTACACCTGTGGTCACTGGGAAGAATGCTCCTTACACCTGTGGTCATTGGGAAGAATGCTCCTTACACCTGTGGTCATTGGGAAGAATCCCCCCTTACAGATAGCTAAAAAGAATAATGGTGTCAATGGAAACTTATCTGAGAGGCGGAAATTGCTCAAGGAACCCCTAGCAACCTCTGGAGGAACCCTAGGATACCATGGAACCCTGGTTGAGAAACCATGCTCTAAAGGATACCTAGGGTTCCACAAATTCTGGTTGAAAATTACTGCATTAGAGCCATTTAGTTTTTTAGATTGCTTAGTTTATAATAAACATGAGCAGTTACAGCAGTGTACCAAACAAAAATGTATACGTACTTAACAGAATAATCGCTTTACACTGATTTTTTTTTTTTTTGTCACATTAACCAGAGTATACTGACACCGAGCATCCAGGCTTCAATAAACTTAGGAATTTAAAAGCTTAAGGGTCATATCGTGTCTACATATCTTTAATGCTTCTGGACTTTGAATAGGTTAACTACCAAGCAGGTAGTTAATTCCTGCTACCAGCCTTATGTTTCAACTGGTTTTCAATAGATGAGAAGTTAACAAATGTTTTGAGTATATAATACAGTGATAATAGCATGCAGCACAGAAAAATGTAGATTTTTCACACCAAACCAGAAACTGCACAAGGCAGGAGGAAAACAACAAATTTATCACTTAAGGACACTAGCAAAAAATGAGCTTCAAGGAATGGGCGGAGTTATATGGAGGTCCTAGCAAAGTTTTTTGGAAGTGTCCAGTCCCCTGAAGATAGCAGCATATAACCCATGGTCTATAAAAAGCAGTCCTGTGTATTAAAATGCGTAAATTTTATATTTAATTTTACTTCTTAGTTGAGAAAATGTTGGATTCTCTTCGATGTGCAGATCCTATCTGAGACACTCACCTGCTGCGGTGCTCGTAGCTCCCTTTACATTTGAACTTGTGCGCTGGGAACACGGTAAAAATTCCTTCTTCAGAGCTAAAATATTGCCACTTGATCCCGGGGTTAGATTTCAGGTTGTCTGCTAGAACTGCAATTCGAAAAGAACAAAAAAAACATTGTAAAAAAACAAAAAGATACGAGCGGCTGCAAACAAAGTCAAGTAGTCAAAAACATGTTGAATGTTGCTTCCATAAGAAGTGGTCTAAGCATGAGCCGTCTGGTTACAGGAACACAAACTTTCTCTGTATTTTATGTTTCAGCTTTTTTGGTTGTCAAATTAATTTGGACAGTTTGGAGAACTTCTAAAAACATTCCCTCCACCGCCACCCTCCTCTCACTTAGAATATCGACAGAAACAACAAACACAAGTGTGATTAATTGTTCAGAGACGGCACACATTGCTTACAGCATCAGAGGAGAAAACATCTGGCGTCCTCAAGCTGTTGTAGGACGCATAATAAGCTCTTCATATTCACCCTTTATATTCTGTGTGTACCACAACAGAGTGTGTGTGTGTGTGTTAGTGATCCCAACTCACTTCTCTATCGCTGCATCAGGCTAGCCCAGTGGTCGGCAAGCCGCGGCTCGCGAGCCACATGCGGCTCTTTACACACTTTGATGCGGCTCTTCTGTGTGCCGGGCGAACGCTCCCCTCCCTCCTCTCGGGCGGCCGCCCCAAAAGTCAGGACTCTGCAGCTAGCCCAGCAATGGGCAAACTACGGCCCAACGGACCTTTTAATCCGGCCCGCGGAGCGTGACAAACATTGGCTGTCAGGATGTAGGCGGGGCAGCATGACGAACTCCTCTCCTCTCACAGTACGCCCTGAAGACCGAACGGCGCGGGAACCCAGCGAGAGGAACGCGCGGAGCAAAGGTAAGTGAATTGACACAATATGGGGAATGAATTACTATAGGGGGGATTAATTACTATGGGGGATGAATTACTATAGGGGGGATAAATTACTATAGGGGGGATGAATTACTATAGGGGGATGAATTACTATAGGGGGGATGAATTACTATAGGGGGGATGAATTACTATATGGGGGATGAATTACTATATGGGGGATGAAGTACTATGGGGGATGAATTACTATATGGGGGATGAATTACTCTATGGGGGATGAATTACTATATGGGGGATGAAGTACTATGGGGGATGAATTACTATATGGGGGATGAATTACTCTATGGGGGATGAATTACTATATGGGGGATGAATTACTATATGGGGGATGAATTACTATGGGGGATGAATTACTATATGGGGGATGAATTACTATATGGGGGATGAATTACTATATGGGGGATGAATTACTATATGGGGGATGAATTATTATATGGGGGATGAATTACTATATGGGGGATGAATTATTATATGGGGGATGAATTGCTATATGGGAGATGTATTTTCAGTTTTAAAAATGTGGCTCTCAAAATAAATTGCAATCGTGGTTTTGGCGAGATTTGGCTCAGTTGGAAAAAAAAGGTTGCCCACCACTGGGCTAGCCAAAGCAGCATAATGCCTTCCATTCAGTCTTGCACAGTTGTCCTCTCCTGGACTGAAATGGCTTACTCCAGTTTCACTGCACACGGTTAGCTTCTCACAGTGCGCATTAGAAGCTGCAGCGTGTTAAAAGTGCACGTCATTTACACAGGTCCTTTAAGTCCTGTCCAGGGGCGGAGTGACAACTCATGGGGCCCCCAGGCAATAGGTGATCATGGGACCCCTGTGTCCTTGCCCACATTCAAAGTACACCCAAAAAAAGCCTATAAAAAGGTACCAGGGGCATTTCATTGGGCCCCCTACTGACCCCAGGCCCTCGGGCAGTGCTCAAATGGACAGTCCGCCTCTGGTCCTGTCAGTTGTGAGGTGGGGCCTCCATAGATCAGTTTTTCTAGCACATCCCACAGCTTCCCAATGGACTAAGATCTGCAGGAATTGGAGGCAATGTCAACACTTCAAACTTGTGGTTGTGTTCCTCAAACTATTCTTAAATTCATCTGACCAGGCCACTTTCTTCCATTGCTCCATGGTCCAGTTCTGATGCTCACATGACCATTGTAGTCCTTTTGGCTGTGGACAAGGGTCAGTATGGGCACCCTGATGAGTCTACGACTACACAATCCCATACTACAATAAACTGCGATGCGCTGTGTGTTCTGACACCTTCTATTGGAACTAGCATTAACTTTTTCGGTAATCTGAGCTACAGTAGCTCTTCTATTGGATCGGCCTACCTGGACTAACCTTCACTCCCCATCAATAAACCTTGGCTGCCTATGACCATGTTGCCAGTTCAATGGTTTTCCATTGGACCACATTTGGTCAGTCCTGACCACTGCAGACCAGGAATATCCCACAAGAGCTGCAGTTTTGGAGATGCTCCGAGTCCTCTGGCCATTACAATTTGACCCTTGTCAAAGTCACTCAAGTCCTTACGCTTGTCCCCTTTGGTTTTTTTTTTTCCTTTTGACACCTCAAATTCAGGGACAACACTTACTGTTTAATGTATTCCAACCACTTTCAGATGTGATTGTGACAAGATAATCAATGTTATTCGCTTTACCTGTAATCTGTCAATCTTATGGCCCATCAGTGTGTATGTGCAGCAGCAAAGGGTGGGTTTAAAGCCCACATATGCATCTATGGGCGGGAGAAGTTTCTGCGCTGAGCGTGTGCTCACAGCACAGAGACCAGGCTGATCTGTACCAATGATCGGGAACCGGTTCTAGATTATGTGACCACTGTGACAGCCAATCAGTGGGCACATGATTAGACAGAACTTTCTGCTCCTGGGTATAACAGCCCAGTTAAAAGGATGCAGGGGCAAGTGGAAAGGGGCAAGAATGGCTTATAGATTACAGAGCTGTATTCATTTGTGTCTTTTATATCTGCCCATTGTTCAGCTTAAAGTTAGCCTTCAATTCTATAAATCAGGGGTCTCTAAACATTCTAAAGAAAGGGCCAGCGTACTGTCCCTCCAACTTTAGGGGGGCCGAACTGTGGCTAGGGTGAGCAGAAAAAGCCCTGCATCAGTGCCTCATCATCAGAGAAAGTAGGAGGAATGGTGCCCCATTATTTGTATCAGTTGATGGAATGGTGCCCCATTATTTGTGTCAGATGGTAGAATGGTGCCCCACTATGTGTCAGTTGGTAGAATGGTGCCCCATTATTTGTCTCAGTTGATGGAATGGTGCCCCATTATTTGTGTCAGTTGATGGAATGGTGCCCCATTATTTGTCTCAGTTGATGGAATGGTGCCCCATTATTTGTCTCAGTTGATGGAATGGTGCCCCATTATTTGTGTCAGTTGGTGGAATGGTGCCCCATTATTTGTGTCAGTTGGTGGAATGGTGCCCCATTATTTGTGTCAGTTGGTGGAATGGTGCCCCATTATTTGTGTCAGTTGGTGGAATGGTGCCCCATTATTTGTGTCAGTTGGTGGAATGGTGCCCCATTATTTGTGTCAGTTGGTAGAATGGTGCCCCATTATTTGTGTCAGTTGGTGGAACGGTGCCCCATTATTTGTGTCAGTTGGTGGAATGGTGCCCCATTATTTGTGTCAGTTGGTGGAATGGTGCCCCATTATTTGTGTCAGTTGGTGGAATGGTGCCCCATTATTTGTGTCAGTTGGTGGAATGGTGCCCCATTATTTGTGTCAGTTGGTGGAATGGTGCCCCATTATTTGTGTCAGTTGGTGGAATGGTGCCCCATTATTTGTGTCAGTTGGTGGAATGGTGCCCCATTATTTGTGTCAGTTGGTAGAATGGTGCCCCATTATTTGTGTCAGTTGGTGGAATGGTGCCCCATTATTTGTGTCAGTTGGTGGAATGGTGCCCCATTATTTGTGTCAGTTGGTAGAATGGTGCCCCATTATTTGTATCAGTTGGTGGAATGGTGCCCCATTATTTGTGTCAGTTGGTGGAATGGTGCCTTATTATTTGTGTCAGTTGGTAGAATGGTGCCCCAAGGGCACGATAAAATTAAGCAAAGTGCCACATGCAACCCCAAGGCCAAAGTTTGGAGACCAGTGCTCTAAATTTACAAAACCTGTGCAACAATGATGAACACACTACATGCACATGTGAACATAATTGGAATTTGATATGATGTAATGGAAATGATATCTGTTTACTGGAGCGGAGACAGGGCACTGCGATCCATCAAACAGGGCCATTAGTGGGAAACACCTCAGCTGTCTCCAGCTGTCAATGAAAAGCATTAGGGCAAGTTTTCTGCAGAACTGAGGAAAGATTCAATCAGCGTCAAGTGTCACGAGGTATCTCCTTCAACAAATCGGATACTAGATAAACAATGCGAAAGCATTAAAGATTCAATGACATTCACAGAGATTCGGGGATACAAGACTTCACATGCACTCCTCTCCATCATATAATCTCCAGGAGGGGAGCAGCTTGTAAATCTTGGAAAGCTGTCTCAGAGCAAAATAGGAAACCTAATCTCTGTACGTTCTCACGAAACACCAGCAAGAAATATTTAAAGCAGACCTTGCATCAGAAATATATTTTTTTTTGTTAAAAGGCAAGTAAATAAAAAAATAAAAGTAATTGAAAAACTTGATAAATCAGGGGTGTCCAACCTTTTGACTCTCCTGGGACACATTGAAAGAAGAGGAGTTCTCTTGGGCCGCACATAAAATACACTAACAAAAAGAATAGCTAATGAGCACAAAAAGCCGGGCAGATCACAAGCTAAAGTGGTTCTAAAGGTTGAAGGTTTTTAACCTTCATGCACACAGTGGCTTAGTGGTTAGCACTTCCGCCTGGCAGTACTGGGGTCGTTGGTTCGAATCCCAACCACAGCACCTCCTGCCTGGAGTTTGCATGTTCTCCCTGTGCCTGCGTGGGTTTACTCCGGGTACTCCGGTTTCCTCCCACACTCCAAAGACATGCAGGTAGGTTAATTGGATCCTGTATAAATTGTCCCTAGTATGTGTATGTATGAATGTGAATTAGGGACCTTAGATTGTACACCCCTTGAGGGTTAGGGACTCATGTGAATGTACTATATATATATATATATATATATATATATATATATATATATATATATATATACATACATAAAGCACTGTGTAAATTGACGGCGCTATGTAAGTACTTGTAATAAATAAATAATTCAGTATGTATCTCCCCCCCACAGCCCTCCTAATACTTACCTGAGCCCGATCGTGATGTGCACGAAAGCGGCTGTTCTCCCGTTTCTCTGCCTCTTCTACCATTGGCTTTGGCTGCTGTCAATCACAGCCAGTGAGGAGGGAGCAGGGACAGAGCCATGATCCATTCTGTGCATCTTATGGACACGCAGAGCAGGGCTCAGGAGCGAGCATGAATGAGTGCCCCACTTTGGGGGGCACTCGGAGAAGTGGAGGAGCTAGGAGTGCAGGCGGGGGACTTGAAGAGAGGAAGATTAGGGCTGCTCTGTGCAAAACCACTGCTCAGAGCAAGTAATCAGGACATGTTTGTTTTTGTTTTTTTACCCTTATTATCACTATATATAATGTACCTATCTGCATAATAAAATTTCTTTTTTCTTGCAATATTTTTTATTACAAAAGCAAAAGACAGCAACATAAAACTAGTGCAATATTTGACACAGTTTGATAAATGAACACATCAATATCTGGTTGGATGGAGCAGCATTTCTCAATGAATTCTCAAGGTGCTCATCAGATATTTTGGTTCCAATTTTGCCCTTCGTGTGCTTCATCCTTAAAAATAGCTGCTTGCTAATAGAAGTGCTGTTGAAAACTGATGATACGAATAAGGCATGATTGTGAAGAGCGGAAGACTTTTCTTTGGGAACATGAAAACTTAAAAAGATTGAAAAAAATAAATACTTAAAAATTTTTAAGCAAGTTTAAGATTTTGTGTTGGGTCACATTCATAGCCATCTTGGGCCACAGGGTTGGACAAGCCAGAGGACAAGGAGGCGCTCTTTACGTCGGAAAGGTTTCTTCACAGTAAGAGCTGTGAGAATGTGGAATAGACTCCCTCAAGAGTTGGTTCTGACCAGCTCAGTGGATTGCTGTAGGAAAGTCCTGGATTCTTTCTTGGATACACAGAATATAACTGGATATAACATTTATAGGTAAAGTTGATCCAGGGAATATCCGATTGCCTCTCGGGGGATCAGGAAGGAATTTATTTCCCTGCAGGAGCAAATTGGGTCGTACTTTGTTGGGTTTTTTTTTGCATTCCTCTGGATCAACTGTGGGTGTAGGATTATAGCTTTTTTTTTTTAATGGTTGAACTGGATGGACTTTTGTCTTTTTTCAGCCAGACTAACGCTTTACACCCTGTTCCAAATTATTATGCAAATTCTATTTAAGTGTCACAAAGATTAAATATTTTGTTTTTCAGTGTAACTCATGGATGGCATTGTGTGTCAGGGCTCTTTTGATCACTGAAAACTATGTCGGACACCTGTGATAATTAGATTGGCCGGTGAGCCCAATTTAAGGAAAAACTCCTAAAGGAGGGTGTTCCACATTATTAAGCAGAGCACCATTTTCAAGCAATATGGGGAAGAAAAAGGATCTCTCTGCTGCCAAAAAGAGTGAAATAGTTCGATGCCTTAAACGAGGTATGAAAACATTAGATATTTCACGAAAACTTAAGCGTGATCATCGCCCTATTAAGAGATTTGTGGCTGATTCAGAGCACAGACGGGTTGGTGCAGATAAAGGCACATTGAGGAAGATTTCTGCCAGATCCATTCATCGGATCAAGAGAGCAGCTGCTAAAATACCATTACATAGCAGCAAACAGATATTTGAAGCTGCTGGTGCCTCTGGAGTCCCACGGACATCAAGGTTTAGAGTCCTCCAGAGTCTTGCAACTGTGCATAAACCTTCTATTCGGCCACCACTAACCAATGCTCACAAGCAGAAACGGCTGCATTGGGCAGAACAATACATGAAGACTAATTTTCAAACAGCCCTGTTCACTGATGAGTGCCGTGCAACCCTGGATGGTCCAGATGGATGGAGTAGTGGATGGTTGGTTGACGGCCACCCTGTTCCAACAAGGCTGCAACTTCAGCAAAGCGGTGGTGGAGTCATGTTTTGGGCTGGAATCATGGGAACAGAGCTGGTCAGCCCCTTTAGGGTCCCCAAAGGTGTAAAGATGACCTCTGCAAAGTGGAGTTTATGACTGACCACTTTCTTCCCTGGTACAGAAGGAAGAACTATGCTTTCCGTAATAAAATCATCTTCATGCATGACAATGCACCATCTCATGCTGCAAAGAATACCTCTGCATCAATGGCTGCTATGGGGATAAAAGGAGAGAAAGTCATGGTGTGGCCTCCATCCTCCCCTGACCTCAATCCTATTGAGAACCTTTGGAGCATCCTCAAGCAAAAGATCTATGAGGGTGGGAGGAAGTTTACATCCAAACAGCAGCTCTGGGAGGCTATTCTGACATCTTGCAAACAAATTCAAGCAGAAACTGTCCAAAATCTCACAAGTTCAATGGATGCAAGACTTGTGATCTGCTATCAGATAAGGGGTCCTATGTTACAATGTAACGTGACCGGTTCAAATGTTTAAAAAGTTAAAATGTTGTTAAAAGTTTGATTGAAATAGCTTTTGATTTCAGTAAATCTGCTGCAAACGCAACAAATGACAATTTTCAGTTCTTTACAACCTAGAAAGTGTTTTGAAACTGTGTGGAATAATTTGGAACAAAAATCCTGTTATCATTAGGAGGTTTGTTCAATAAAATGTGAATTGTACTCTTATAGTTGATAACATGAGAATTATGCTGTTATTTACATCAGTTATTTAGGTAAATGAGAAAAATATAATTTGCATAAGAATTTGGAGCAGGGTGTAGGTTAATAAACCAAACATTTATGCAGCTTTCTTTACTAGCCAATTCCATGATCATGCAACGGATTGCTCCCTATTCACTCTTCTGCTGAAATCACTGGTCTGTGGGTGGAGACTTGGCATCGCTGAGCAAGTTTGGGGTGGAGGAATTTGACTGGTCCTGACCGATAGAACACCTTTGGGATGAGTTAGAGCGGAGACTGCGAGCCAGGTCTTATTGTCCGCCATCAGTGCCTGACCTGACAAATGCACTTCTGGAAGAATGGTCCAACCTTCCCATAGACACCCTCCTAAACCTTGTGGACGGCCTTCCCAGAAGAGTTGAAGCTGTTATAGCTGCAAAGGGCGGGGCCAACTCAATATTGAACCCTACGGACTAAGACTGGGATGCCATTAAAGTACATGAGCGTGTAAAGGCAGGTGGCCCAATACTTTTGGCAATATAGTGTAAAAGACAATGGGATGGGAATTCTATGCGTTATTGAACTGCAGCGGAGAAAAATAAAGTCTCCTGCCCTGCCAGACAAGGGTATTCTGTGTGGCAGAGCTGTGTAAATCTCAAGAATGGATGGACAGAAATACATATATTTTGGCAGCTAAAACAAAACTCGTCTAACCGCTGGAAACTGCTAGAAAATGTAGGTTAAAAAAACGGCAGTTTTGCCGCGTTTGCATACTGCGTTTATGCGCTTTTGTGCTTAGAAGCATTTTTTAAAGATAACCTCAGGAGACCCTCCCAAATACCCATAATGCACTGAAAAATAGTAAATTATTAACTATTTCAGACATTTTTAGGGAAATAGAAGCAGAGAGAACAGTATGTGTTGAGATGACCTGTCTTTTCTGGTTGTAGTCACTATGGATCCCATCATGAGCGTAATGCGGTGCGTTCTACCATTGATTCCTCCACGCAAAACCTGGAACTGACTGCGCCGGTGTACCGGGTCCATTTGAATACATGGAAAACGCTTTGCGTGCATTTCTGATGAAGAAAAAAGACTCTGAACAGCATCTGGATATGGACCTGTCAAAAACGCAAACGCTTGTAAACGCGGTTAACCGTGTTTACACGCATTTAAAAGTGTTTTGTTTTTGAAACGCCGGTAAAATCTACTCCGGAATGCAATTTCGGTGCGTTCAAAAAAAACAACTGTACACTCAACTGCCTGTAAACTAAACAACGATGTGTACATGGACACAGGAAAACAAAGGAGAGTTCAGGGGCTGCTGAAAAAAAAACTCTCAACAGCTCCTGAACGTCAGCTTAGCAGCTGCAGTGTACATGAGCCCTTATATTATTATTATTATACAGGATTTATAAAGCGCCAATAGTTCGCTCAGCGCTGTACATTACAAAGGGGGACAGAACATGTGACAGAACAATACCAATACAATGCAAAACATGAGGGGATCGAGGGCCCTGCTCTTTCGAGCTTACAATCTAGGAGATATATATATATATATATATATATAGCGCCAAGAGTTTGCTCAGCGCTTTACAATATGTATTTGATCTAGGAAATCTAGGCCATTTGCCTAGAGCTCAGCTTTAAGATAAAAATAATTAGAGGGAATCGGTAAAATTAAGCCGATGTACCCCTTCAGCAATACCAGCACTCTATCCCATGTCTGGGAATGCACACAAACTGCAGATGAAACATAACAGCCAAGGTTACAGCCACAGCCTATATTGTTCAAGCCTGAAATTAGCAGATTTACGAAACAAAGGATACAGTCTGAGCAGGGAACAGCTACTATTAGCAGGATTTAGCTGTAATCTCATCTTCTCTGTAGGTAAAAACGAGATGAAAGGAGAATACAACACAAAAAAGTCATGACAAAAAGAGGTGTAAATGTGGATTATGGCAATGTTTTAGAAATGTCATGTTGTAAATTATAATATTGTCCTGGATGTGAAATAAACCCCTTTACAAGGAGAAGCACAAACAATAAAAAGGACATGGGCATTCATAATAAACTGCATTCTGCTAGTAAAAACACAGCTCGGTGTACATTCTTGGCACACCCTAATGCTGTAATAAATAAATTCTCTTGCGCATGCGCAGGGATTACACCATTCCAGTCGGGCCAATCTAGATGGCCAAAGATCCTGAACTTGAATGAAGGCCTATTGAAGATGTCAGCAGCAGGCGATGGGGTGAAGGGAGGCAAGTTCAGTTCTGCTTTAAAGCATACATTAACCTCCCTAGCGGTCTGATTATGTCCATATATCTGTGCTCAAAGCGGTACATTTTTTGCATGGAAATATGTTGTTTTTTTTATTGCAGGCCTGTAATTTGTAGGAATAACTCACTGAAATCTGTCCGAACAAGAGTCTAGTAATCATCCCGGGTATGTTAAAATTTGAAACACGAAATCATAAATTATAATTAAATAATCATAAAAAATAATAATGTAGTAATAAATTTAATTCAATAATGTAATCAAACCAAAAACACTGAAATGTGAAATATAGCGCCAAGTTCGCACATCACTGAGCAAAGTCGCAGAATCATTTTCAGTGTCTGATGACGAATTTCCCCCACGAATCATTATCACTCAATTCTGCAAGTGGTTCTGATTTACTATCGCTGTTCTCTAGCCGATCTAAAACCGCTTTTGACCTAAAGGGACGCTTTTTGGACGCCATGGACGTTTCTCAGTTTCCAGGCAGAAAGAACAGTCAAAATGCAGGCAGGGCGCCGGACAAAGCACTCGGGACAAAATGTATGTGAAATGGTTTGATACAGGAATGTTATACTATGTGATTTTAGTGAATTTAGTGAATGTCACTTTTTGTCATTTTCAAATTTCCCGCCATTCCGCCCCCTGTACTACGTCCTGACGTCGCAGGGGACGGAACCCAGAAGACAGATGCCGGCATCGGCCGGAGGACACTGCAGGAGGGACATCGCGGGAGCGCAGGACAAGGTAAGTGCAGAAGAGATCCCGGAGCAGCGCCGCATGGTATTCCTGAGTGTAGCTCGGGGTTACCGCTTGTGGTGCTGAAACTTTACCCCGAGCTACACTCGGGAATACCGTCAGGGAGGCTACTTAAATACTTTTTTTTGGATAAAGTAGGGAAAAGATAAATACTGTCCATATTTTTGGTTTTGCTATTGTTAGCTGTTTGTGACCCATTGAGGAAATGTTCCTTCACCTCTGGTGCCAGAGGCAAAACGTTTGAACAAATCTCTACAATTTCAAGGGAATCCCATCCTCAGCTAGCTGTCATTGAAAAACGTGAAACGGAATGATTTACCCTCAACAAATATTCTTTTGACAACTTAAAGCCCAACTCCAGGTAAAGAAAAAAGATCCCTATGCAGTGGGACTGTGCCTGCACTTCAAGGGATTAATTGCTCAATTACGCCTAGGGCAATAATAAAAAGAATCCTGAAAGCAGCTTTGGGTCTCCGCTCAGGCTTTCAAAGCCCTGTTTGGTGGGTCCCGTTGTGGGTGCGGACTTGATGGAAGTCCGTCCTGACTCCATACATAATGTAAGGGCGTAGGGGTAATGAACAATAAAAGGAGATATACTTACCTGATCCTTCACTGCTCCCTGCAGCTAGACCGGTCTCCGCAGCTTCTGCATCCCCATGTTCTATCAGTCTAGGGTCCTGACATCATGAAGTCCAGAGCAAGGTTCATAGCCCTGCACTGGACATGAGGATGCTGAGGGACAGTCCACCGCCAGATCTTAGGGACCAACCACCTGCTAGGGGAGCAGAGGATCAGCCATGTAAAACGGTTTCTCCTCTTACCTAGACAAAATGGGTGATTCACCCTTGCAGATTGGGCACTGCCCCACTGCAAGGGATAATTATTTTTCTGCCCATGATTGGACTTTAAAAAAATGTTTGCCATTTCCACATTTTCTGTCTTGGTGACAAATGTCACTAGGAAAAATAGATGGTAAATATCCCCTGTGGGGGCACAGGAACCAATTAAAACCCACCAAAACTGTACTCGCCGATCAAAAAAAAGGTATCAGTGCATCCCTAATTGGTAGTAGTTGAAGGAATAGTGCTTCATCATTGGTACTAGTTGGACGAATAATGTTCCATCTTTGATATTTGTTGGGAGCAATAGTGTCCCATCATCGATAGTAAATAGTGCTCAGCCACTGGCAGTAGTTGAGGAAGAGAACCCAATCATTGGTATTAGTTGGAGGAATAGTTCTTAGTTGGAGGAATGAAACTACATCATTAGTATTAGTTGGAGGAATGAAACTACATCACTAGTATTAGTTGGAGGAATGAAACTGCATCATTATTAGTTGGAGGATAAGTGCTCAACGATTGGTAGAAGTTGAAGGAATAGTGGATATCATTGGGAGGGAAAGTGCTCCATCATTGGTGTCAGCACTTGCCCCACTGTTCGTGTCCAGTGGGAAGAATTGTTCCTTGTAGTAGTGGGAGGAAGAAAGCCCCAAGGGCCAGAGAGGGGCAATCAAAGGGCTGCAGTTATGAGACCACTGCTGTACAAAGAATGGCTTATATGATGTGACATATCTCAAAGCTGAGTCAGCAGCTACAAATATACAGCCACTTACCTGTCCCTCAGCCCAGCAGTTTCCTCACCACCACTGGTTTCACCGGCCGTCTTCTCTCCCTGGCGCCGACATCTTCAGTTTTGGCAACCGGCTGTGACAGCTTGCGGCTTCACAGCCGGGTGCCCACCGCGCATGCGCGGGAAGCGAATGTGAATGGCCTCGTAGTCTTCTGGGACCTGTCACGTGTCCCAGAAGACTAGCAGCTCAACTTCCACTTCCGATCGCAGCAGAAGTGGGAGTGGGTACCTGTCAAGTTTGGGTACCCGCTCCCCAAAGGTGCCAATCCTTAATGGGAAGCGGGGGACAAAGACTTAAAGTGGAACTTTCCCTTTTGGGTGGAGCTCAGCTTTAACATGACATACCTTAATGACATCAGTTAATTTTGTACTCTCTATCAGGAGTATACTAATAATATAATGCATATGGATAAGTTACTTTGTACTTCTCCTGTACTGTATGCCTGTTAATAAGAAAACTGGAAAGAAAAATGTGTCTGCACTAGTTTTCTTAGTCCCCCCTGCAAAGTTCCACATATACCTGTTGATCCTGCCAATGAAGTTCACGTATTTCAGCTTCCTATGATGTGTGGCAATGCTGCACAGCTCTTGAATTCAGAGCAGAGTTGTCAGTCTTGTGTAGACTGTGCCTGCTTGCACCACAGCGAGATGAAAACATATTTAAGGGGGAATGGTTATCAGCATTATCGCTGCTAAATGGGACCTTGTATCAAATAACACAGTGGCTAAATGGTTAGCACTTCCGCCTGGCAGCACTAGTGTTGGTGGTTTGAATCCCAACCATGACACCACCTGCCTGGAGTTTGCATGTTCTCCCTGTGCGGGTTTCCTCTGGGTACACCGGATTCCTCCCACACTCCAAAGACATACTGGTAGATTAATTGGCTATGTATGAATGTGAGTTAGGGACCTTAGATTGTACGCTTCTTGAGGGTTAGGGACTGATGTGAATGCACTAAATATATGTAAAGTATTGGGCTGCCTGCCTTTCCATGCACACAAACTTTAATGGCATCCCAGTCTTAGTTCATAGGGTTCAATATTGAGTTGACCCCGCCCTTTGCAGCTATAACAGCTTCAACAAGATTGTAAGCTCCCAGGATCAGGGTCCTCCTATCCCTCTTGTATTGAACTGTCTGGTTGCTGTATTGTCTCCCGTTATATTGTAAAGCGCTGAGCAAACTGTTGGCGCCATATAAATCCTGTATAATAATAATAATAATATATAAATCCTGTAGAATAATAATAATATATAAATCCTGTATAATAATAATAATAATATATAAATCCTGTATAATAATAATAACTCTTCTGGGAAGGCTGTCCACAAGGTTTAGGAGGGTGTCTATGGGAAGGTTGGACCATTCTTCCAGAAGCACATTTGTCAGGTCAGGCACTGATGTCGGGGGAGGAGGCCTGGCTCACAGTCTCCGCTCTAATTCATCCCAAAGGTGTTCTATGGGGTTGAGGTCAGGACTCTGTGCAGTCCAGTCAAGTTCCTCCACCCCAAACTGGCTCCTCCATGTCTCTATGGACCTTGCTTTGTGCACTGGTGCGCAGTCATGTTGGAACAGGAAGGGGCCATCCCCAAACTTCTTCACAGTCCTGGACCTTCTGCTGAGCATGTCCCCAGTCCTGGCTATCTCTTGTAACATGTCTGCAGTCTATGATCGTCTCTTGTACTAGGTCTGTGGTGTCTGAACTTCTCCTGTACTATATCCGTCAAATCTGGCCATACTCTGTCTTATATCCATGGTCTCTGGCCATCTCCTGTGTTAGGACCACAGCCTCTGGCCATCTCCTGTGTTAGGACCACAGCCTCTGGCCATCTCCTGTGTTAGGACCACAGCCTCTGGCCATCTCCTGTGTTAGGACCACAGCCTCTGGCCATCTCCTGTGTTAGGACCACAGCCTCTGGCCATCTCCTGTGTTTGGACCACAGCCTCTGGCCATCTCCTGTGTTAGGACCACAGCCTCTGGCCATCTCCTGTGTTAGGACCACAGCCTCTGGCCATCTCCTGTGTTAGGACCACAGCCTCTGGCCATCTCCTGTGTTAGGACCACAGCCTCTGGCCATCTCCTGTGTTAGGACCACAGCCTCTGGCCATCTCCTGTGTTAGGACCACAGCCTCTGGCCATCTCCTGTGTTAGGACCACAGCCTCTGGCCATCTCCTGTGTTAGGACCACAGTCTCTGGCCATCTCCTGTGTTAGGACCACAGTCTCTGGCCATCTCTATATGTGTGGCACTTTAGTGATGTTGAGGGCTGCCCCCCACATCAAGAAAGTTTACCACCACTAGTCTAGACCATTATCTCCCATCAGCCATGTTTTTGTGAAACACACTGCAGAAGATTTCAGTACCAAATGGCTAAAAGATTAATTTCCAATGGTTGCTCTAGTGAGCACCATACTGTAGGTTTCTCCAGCTGGCAAGGAAAGACCACCCAGACACTAAGGGGGAGATTTATTAAAACTGGTGCACACAGAATCTGGTGCAGCTGTGCATGGTAGCCAATCAGCTTCTAACTTCAGCTTGTTCAATTAAACTTTGGCAATAAAACCTGGAAGCCGATAGGTGTCTATACAGAGCTGCACCAGATTTTGCACTGCAATTTTAGTAAATAACCCCCTATGTGGGCACATTATCACCACAATTTAGTGCACTTACAGTTTTGGTGATAAGGCCATCAGCCAAAAAAAAGTTGTGAGGTGCAATTTTCCCCAATGATGACAGACAGCAATAAATTCTTCCCTACTCTAAAAAAATTTTGGCTGGAGTTTCACTCCATTACCAAAAAAAAAAAAAAAAAAAAAAAAAAAGGGCTGTTATACACAAAGAGAACAAGACCCGGGGCCTCTGGGCCAGCTTGCAATGTTTAGAAAAAAGTATCATTTCCATGTGCTGCTCTACTCCTCCATCATCTCCCACTGAGCTGAATCTGACCCAGGGAGAGATACATATTACTAATCTACCTTCTCTTTATTAAAGACCTTCCATTAACATCATCAGTCACTTTATTTATAGAAGTGAAGTGTTTACAACCCAGATGAGTCTACTTTCTAGCTGGCTAAAAGACGGATTGAAGACATGAACTTTGGAACCCGCAGTTAAATTATAAACAGTCCCTAAGTGCCTGGAGCACAGCCTCTAGACTCCGTAAACAGACGCTGCATAATGGCCTATAGTAGATGAACGTAATCCAAGATAGCATACGGGAGCATTTCATTGAGCTAGAGCCAAAATTCTTTTGAAAACATTGCAAAGCTTTTTTTTAATACATAAAAAAAAAACGTTTTGGTGGCATTCCCAAAATTATTTACATTTTTTATTTTTTTTTCAGGATGAAGAGTTATACGAAACCTGAAAAATATATTCATATTTGTACTCATACACAGACTGATTAGTCATTTGTCCACTTGTTTGCAAGAAAATAAAAATAATTTATGGAAAGGAAAATGCTGCAAATAGGCATTTAAAATAATTAATTTTTCTATGTGTTTACCTGCATTTTTTAAACCTAGAGACAGTGGAGTAGATTTACTAAATCAGGTGTACCCAGAATCTGGAGCAGCTGTGGATGGTAGCCAACTTCTGACTTCAGCTTGTTCAATTAAAGTGTTACTAAACCCCTCCCCAGACCCTGCATTCACTATATCCGCTCTCCCCGGATCCTGCATTCACTATATCCGCTCTCCCCAGACCCTGCATTCACTATATCCGCTCTCCCCGGATCCTGCATTCACTATATCCGCTCTCCCTGGATCCTGCATTCACTATATCCGCTCTCCCCGGACCCTGCACTCACTATATCCGCTCTCCCCGGACCCTGCATTCACTATATCCGCTCTCCCCGGACCCTGCATTCACTATATCCGCGCTCCCCGGACCCTGCATTCACTATATCTAGTCTCCCCGGACCCTGCATTCACTATATCTAGTCTCCCCGGACCCTGCATTCACTATATCTAGTCTCCCCAGACCCTGCATTCACTATATCTAGTCTCCCCAGACCCTGCATTCACTATATCTGGTCTCCCCGGACCCTGCATTCACTATATCTGGTCTCCCCGGACCCTGCATTCACTATATCTGGTCTCCCTGGACCCTGCATTCACTATATCTGGTCTCCCCGGACCCTGCATTCACTATATCTGGTCTCCCCGGATCCTGCATTCACTATATCTGGTCTCCCACAGTACACAGAACAAGGAAATGCAATTATTTTAAAAAATATAAACTGCTAAATACCTTTTCTCATCAGCAGTATATGGCAGTCTTGTTACTTCTATCAGTGTCCAGCAGAGCATTGGTTAAAGCTTGTAGGAGGAGTTTTCATTCTGCTCTAGGATGCCGAACCCCTGACCTCTGTGTGGACAGCGCTGATTGGCCCCGTGCTGATCAAACTCTCCCAAGAAAAAAAAAAACTCTAGCAATACACACCAAACTGAGCATATGCAGAGTGACGCCACACAATATGTCTTATCAGGAGATAAGAGGGGGACAATGTAAGAAGGGAGGATCAGAGAAGACAAGATCAAACAGCCTTTTTACACAATGCAGAGGATTAACCCCTTAGGTCCCACAGTGAGTATAACCAGCATGCTTTCCTGCATATACAGACTGATGTTACTGCTGTGGGTTTAGTAACACTGAGAACAAACCTACAGAAGCCATGTTGTTTGTATCCCCGGGACTGCCTGTATTTTGCAATACTAATGTAATGTGTTTACTGCGGAGTGAGCAGAGCTGCAAGTGAATGTCCTCCAATGTTTTGAGGGGAAAGCTTTGCAACCTGTTTCTTTGCCCCACAAGTCTTTCAAAGCCCATTATGATCAGAAATCTGTAACTATAGCACAAGAGAGTCCAAGCTTTTCAAGCCAGCTATAGATGGATCGAATCTCAGTCAGTTCAGCAAGGACCGGGACGGACTGACCATTGGGGAACTCAGGCACTGCCCAAGGACCCGGAGTCAGTAGGGGGCCCCATGAGATGTCCCTGGTACCTTTCATAGGCTTTTTTGGGTGTGGTTTGCGTGTGGGCGAGGACACAGGGGCCCCATGATCCCCTATTGTCCGGGGGCCCCATGAGTTGTCAGTCCGCCCCTGGCAGGGACTGGTCAAAATTCGATCCATGTATGGGCAGGATGATTGTACCAAAGCTGATCCATTGATGGATGGATGGATGAAGCTAAGAACAATCATTGTGTTCTTTTGACAGGGATGGCACTACACAACCCCCTACCGGGAAACCACAATGGCTCCACAGAAGGGATTCCCCCATCAACACTGTTGATAGGGGAATTGAGCGATTTTCTTACCTGCAGATGCAGGAAAGAAAACCGTATAATCTATGGCCTGCCTTGGGTTTGGTATATGAGCCTCTGTAGCCAATACAGGAGCATGCGAATCATCACATTCCGCTGGCCATAAAACAATGAAATAAAGAGCAAACTACTGTGAAGTAGGTGAATGTACCTGTGCAGTTGTACTGTTGTGGGTTTAGTAACACTTTAGGCTCTGGCAATGAAACCTGGAAGCCGATTGGTTTCTATGCAGAGCTGCACAAGATTTGGCACTCTCCAGTGTTAATAAATAAACCCCAGTGTCTCTTAATGGTCAGTCCACCCACAGCTACACAATTCTCCCCTTCTTCCATTGCCCCCAATCCATCTGCTGATAGAACAGACCCATAGGAGGCACTCTACACATTCTCTGTTTGGTGTGTAGTACTAGAGTAATTTTTTTTGTGAATTGTTAGAGTTTTTTTTTTGGGGGGGGGGGGGGTGAGGGTTCATGTGATCAGCACAGGGCCAATCAGCACTCTCCAGACTGAGGCTCAGAGGTCATGCAGCCTCATAGATCAGTCAAAGGAGAATAAAAACTCCTCCTCCTGCAAGCTTTAACCAGTGCTTGGCTGGACACTGATAGAAGTCACAAGACTGTTATATGCTGCTGCTGAGAAAGTATTTAGCAGTTTATATTTACTAAAATAATTGCATTTCCATGTTCTGTGTACTGTGGGAGACCGGATATAGTGAATGCAGGGTCCGGGAAAAGCGGATATAGTGAATGCAGGGTCCGGGAAAAGCAGATATAGTGAATGCAGGGTCCGGGGAGACCAGATATCGTGAATGCAGGGTTCCTGGGAGACCAGATCTAGGGAATGCAGGGTCCGGGAAAAGCGGATATAGTGAATGCAGGGTCCGGGAAAAGCGGATATAGTGAATGCAGGGTCCGGGAAAAACGGATATAGTGAATGCAGGGTCCGGGAAAAGCGGATATAGTGAATGCAGGGTCCGGGAAAAGCGGATATAGTGAATGCAGGGTCCGGGAAAAGCGGATATAGTGAATGCAGGGTCCGGGAAAAGCAGATATAGTGATAGCAGGGTCCGGGAAAAGCAGATATAGTGAATGCAGGGTCCGGGAAAAGCAGATATAGTGAATGCAGGGTCCGGGAAAAGCAGATATAGTGAATGCAGGGTCCGGGAAAAGCAGATATAGTGAATGCAGGGTCCGGGAAAAGCAGATATAGTGAATGCAGGGTCCGGGAAAAGCAGATATAGTGAATGCAGGGTCCGGGGAGACCAGATATAGTGAATGCAGGGTCCAGGGAGACCAGATATAGTGAATGCAGGGTCCAGGGAGACCAGATATAGTGAATGCAGGGTCCAGGGAGACCAGATATAGTGAATGCAGGGTCCAGGGAGACCAGATATAGTGAATGCAGGGTCCAGGGAGACCAGATATAGTGAATGCAGGGTCCCGGGGAGACCAGATATAGTGAATGCAGGGTCCCGGGGAGACCAGATATAGTGAATGCAGGGTCCCGGGGAGACCAGATATAGTGAATGCAGGGTCCTGGGAGACCAGATATCGTGAATGCAGGGTTCGTGGAGACCGGATATAGTGAATGCAGGGTCCTGGGAGACCAGATATAGTGAATGCAGGGTCCTGGGAGACCAGATATAGTGAATGCAGGGTCCGGGAAAAGCGGATATAGTGAATGCAGGGTCCGGGGAGACCAGATATAGTGAATGCAGGGTCCGGGGAGACCAGATATAGTGAATGCAGGGTCCGGGGAGACCAGATATAGTGAATGCAGGGTCCGGGGAGACCAGATATAGTGAATGCAGGGTCCGGGGAGACCAGATATAGTGAATGCAGGGTCCGGGGAGACCAGATATAGTGAATGCAGGGTCCGGGGAGACCAGATATAGTGAATGCAGGGTCCGGGGAGACCAGATATAGTGAATGCAGGGTCCGGGGAGACCAGATATAGTGAATGCAGGTTCCGGGGAGACCAGATATAGTGAATGCAGGGTCCGGGGAGACCAGATATAGTGAATGCAGGGTCCGGGGAGACCAGATATAGTGAACGCAGGGTCCTGAGTTTAAGTGTTATTGCATTCCAATGGCTAGAATTAATATTCTGGCCAATAAAATGCATTCATGCTCAAACGCTAGATGCACCTATATGCATGTGCAATACACGGCTTTTATCATGTTTTTCAAGCAGGTTTTTTCCTATCAGAAGTTCTGGCATTCACAGGGGCTTTGACAGACGCATAGTGTGCATAAGAGCCTAATCTATTTAATATTGTGGATAAAGCAATAAAAGGAGTAGTAATGGCACAAGCTAAGCGGCTTTCTCAAAACTCTTAATTGATCAGTAACAGAGCCAGAAACTATGACAAAGATATAACTGTGGAGTCCCCAAGGAACAGAATAAGCCAGGTGGAGGTATAGCAGAACCCAGTTTATAGGCAAAATGTCTTTTTATGTTGTAGCATTAACAAGGCATATATTGTTGATAGGTCAGCTCATGAAAAGTAACATTTTGGACAATGGTGAACTTCCAACCTTGTAGTAACAGTTTGGAGATGGTCATTTTCTGTTCCAGTATGACTGTGACCCGGTGCAGAAAGCCAGCTCCATAAAGACATGGTCTGATGATTCTGGTGTGAAAGAACTTGTGTCCTGCACAGAACCTGACCTCAACCCTACTGACCACCTTTAGGATGAACTGGAATGTCGATTGTGAGCCAGGTCTAACTGTGCTGAGAACTCGTGCTCTCAGCACAGCATTGTTTATATTTGGGATGCATATATGCAATCTTTTGGCGTTAAAACGCACCCAACGAGAGGTCGCATATGTGCATACGGCCATCAGGAAAAGGTTAATAAAGAATTGTCCCTCCATTGAAGCTGTAGATCCAGTCACCTGAGAAGGCTTTCCACAAGATTTTTAATCCTGTATAATAAGGTCTTCTCCAAAAATCAGGACCTGACCTCACAAATGCTCTTTTGGCTTAATGGGCATACATTCCCACAGACACTTTCCAAAATCTTGTGGACAGCCTTCTCAGGAGAGTGGATCTACAGCTGCAAAGGAGGGAAAATTCTTTATTAACCTCTTCCTGATGGCCGTATGCACATATGCGGCCTCTCGTTGGGTGGGTTTTAATGCCAAGAGGTCGCATATATGCATCCCAATATAAACCATGCGAGCTCTCAGCACAGTTACCCGTGGGTAATGGAAAGCTCCCGATGTCTACTTGCTTTCGGGAGCTTTCCGAAAGCCAATCGCAGTGGTCACATGATCAGAAATTTATTAAAAAAAAAAAAAACCCTGCGCTTGAAACCTATACCTCAAAATGATAAAGCAGCTTGTACATTAAATAGGCCAACAGTTATAAAACATAAAACAACTGCAGCGCTAGTTGTACATAAATCATAAAAAAACCAAAAGGTTAATAATAAATGTACATTGATAATAGCAAAGTCCATACAGGGTTCCCATATATAGATAGAAATTGGTGCATAAAAAGAGAAATCCAATCCAGAAAGAAGACCGTCAACTTCCACCAAAATAAACTGGCCTCTTTACCAGAAGGTTTGACCGCCCAAAGGGTCGGCCAGCATGAGCAGTGTAATATATCCAGCTGATACAGCAACCGGATGCTTTTCCCAAGTTAAAAAATTCTGAGTAGCAAACTGATCACTGAAGGAATTAGCCTTTCAGCATTACCATACCGCCATATTGTCTCTTGACCTGAGATCTGCCATTTTAAGATAAGAATCCATTTTGAGATTTATGTCAGTACTTAAAGATGAATTTGTGTTTTAAGACTGTTTCTTACTTTCGATAAGAGTCTGAGGTTCCTCTTTTCCCTTCAGATGTAACTTCCTTTTTTCCTCTACCGAGCACAAGACTGAAAGTCTGCGGTGGGCTTTTTCCTGTTGCAAGAGTATTAATAAACTATAGCCAGCGCTAAAAGGGAAGTTGTCTACTTTCTATATTAATGTTTGACGCATATAATAATAATTAACATAAATGCTAAATGATTGGGCATTACTGACGTATATAATATTCTGATTGGTCAATGCATACCTGTCAATTGATTGGTTCTTATATTTCCATGTATTGTTTTAAGTTTCATATATAAGTTTGAACACGGAAGAATAAATTCAGTTCCTTCTGAGATACCACCTTGTGTCTGTGTGCAATTTCCTGTATCTCAAAGGGGACTCCAGGCCTGTAGACAGACATTGATCAGGGCCAGGGGACTGACGGGAGTCGGTAGCTACAGGAAGGAACGAGAGGAGCCAATTCCTTTCAATTGGGGGCTCGTGTCCGGGATGAGATAATCATCCTTTTCGGTAGGTAAGATTTTTTGTCATTCTGTCAATTAGTCTGTCTTGCCGGAAGGGCTCTGATTAAAATCTCATGCCCTTAGGTAGCACCGGGCTTCGCGTCTAAAGACGCTAGTGGCCAGGCGCAAAGTGCTGTGGGGAGCACAAGGTCTTTTGGAAAAGACCAGGAGCAGTTTTGGGAACTGCACAGTCTCTTATGAGAAGGGGCTGAAAAGAGTTTCTCTGAGAAGAAACCAGGAAAAGTCCGGGGCTGATCAATTCTGTCTTGCAACTCTTTGCTTTTCTTCCTATCGCATAGAAGTATAAGATAATTTGTTTGTGTGACACAAGTGCCCAGTTGGTAAGTGTATGGGCCAGAGGTCACTGAAGGTATTGTCAACTTCCGTTGTAAGACGCACCACCCCTTTAGCTAGGCCTTATTGGCTGATGACCTAGAGAAGGTGATAGCATGGTGACACGGAGTTGGGTGCCTATGTAAATGTCTTGTTCAAATTGTGTTGTAGGCTTATTGTTAGAAAAGTGGGAGTTAGTCAGAGTCAGGATATTATTAGAAGTATTGTATATCCAGGTTATAATCTCCACTTTTGGTCAACCACTAGAGAAAGACCCAATAAATATCTTAAGTCCAGACATTTTTATAAAGTAAATTGTCATTTGGAAGTTGACCCCTGTTTTTTGGGACAGCCTATAGGACAGATTTGTAACACAGACCTTTGTAAGTGTAAAAATGGGAAGTGGTCAAAGTAAGGATAAACTCCCTCCCCCAAATGTTGGTGAGACATGTAAAGATTATGTAGCCCGTATCTGTGGGACAGATTATTATCTAGTTAACCCCTGGGTGGATAAATTAGCAGACTGGAGTGAATTCATGGGAAGTGTTGACCCGTTCCCCCGTGATGGGAGTAATAATACTTTTCATATGGATATGATTAGGGGTCTCTGTCTGGGGGATAAACAGGCTTTCCCATGGTATAAGGGAGATCCTGTGTGGGATCAGAAATACATGACCAAAGGTGGACAAAATTGGTTAGAATTTGCCCCTCTCTGGTTTCATAGACAAACTGGGAAACAAAATAAAGCCAAAGCTAGAAATGTAGATGCCACTAAAATACATGCATTAGAGTCAGAAATAGACAGACCCACACACCCTCTCATGCCATTCCCTCCCCCATATGTCCCATCTGTCCCACAGCCCACAAAACTTTATCCATCTCTTACTGAAGAAGATATTGATTTTTTAGCCGGACATTATGCAGTCCAACACCCCACTGCACCTCCAGCACCAACACTTCCACAGACCCCTCAAATACCTAGTGCTGTTCACATTTCTACCACACAGCCTAGTACAGTTCAAACACCCGCGCCCTCCCAGGGTGTGGTTCAAAGTCCTACCACACAGGGAGCGACAGGGGGAATAGCTGTTTCTTCAACTACTGAAGCAGATGACTCACTTGTTGATGAATCCGCTAGTTCAGGCTCTCTGCTGTTCAGAGCAGCTAATAGTCTAGGTATAGTGGACATGCTAAGTCCATCACACACACGCCATAATACCCAATATGGTATTGATTCCAATACACAACAGATGCCCTTCATGACAATAGGAGACAATCTATTAAAGAAACCCATTGAGATAGAAGACATAAATAGGATTGTCAAACATTGTCCAAGACCCACTGTTTCTTCAACGGCTACTGTGAGCTATTTGAAGAAAGCATGTAAAGGTAGAAATTACACACAAGAGGATATGCGCCTTATCCTCGATGGAATATTGGGACAAACTTCCCCCTGGAATTGGGGTAATGTTGGGACCATATCCATCCTAGAAGCAGGCAACATTACTGCCACAAATTATAAATTAAACACAGAAGATGGTAGGGACAATATGTGGAGAGAGGTCTCAGAAGAAATGGAACGAGCTTTCCAATCTAGATCCTCCCTTCCTACCGCAGTAGCCTGCAAGCAAAAGTCAGGAGAAACTGTGTTAGATTTTTGGAAAAGATTTAATGAGACATGGACACAAGAGGCAGGACTGACATTGCAAGACACCATGCATAGTCTACTGATTCAGACTTTCCTGTCCAATCTAAAACCCAGTGTCATGTTAACTGTAAAACAGATGATTTCTGAATGGCCCACTTGTACCAGAGAACAATTTCAATTGAAATTGACTGAGAAAGATGCTGCCGGATGTCTAGAGATACCCAAGGCGGTGGCCACTCATTTTCAGGAAGATCCCTTTCCCCACACAATCCCACCGTACAAGAGAAGGGGGGGTTTCAATAACCGAGGCAGAGGCCGGTTTAGGGGAAGAGGGAGGAATAATAGGGGACGGGACACGGGTTGTTTTAACTGTGGGGCTGAGGATCATTGGAGAAATCAATGTCCATATGAAACTCAGGACCACGCCCAGCATAGCCCCTCCCCAGGCCAACCACAAAGGGACCTCCCACAGCAGAATGTGAGGTTTCCTATCTCTTGGCAGACACAATCACAAAATAAATGAAGGTGCCCAGAAGGTGGTATCCCAGCATTCCCGCTTGTCTCTCACTCTTATAAGGAACAACCCCTTGTATCCTTGCATATACAGGGCAAATTAACCCCATTCTTGTTGGACTCAGGCGCGACTCGTTCGAGTCTGAGTGAGGATTATTATAAGGGAGAGGTAATGAATGCTGAACCTTCCATGGGAATAAATGGGATACTGACCAAGACTTATAAAACACCGCCTCTTCCAATTTTTGACCCCATACAGGGAATCACTCTGCTAGATCACTCATTCAGAATCATACCCAATTGTCCAGTTAATTTGTTAGGGAGAGACCTCATGGGAGAGTTGAACATCAACTTGAAATCCACAAGGAGAGGTGGTATAGTGGCTCATTCTGCCAAAATGCCAATCATCCCTGCCATGACAATGATTACTAAAGAAGACCCCTCATTTCCTGCTGGAACAATTAATGACAAAGTTTGGGCAAAAAGTGCCTTGGATGTGGGATTCATTTCCTGCACTCCATATAAGGCCACACTGAAACCATGGGCTCAACCTGTGTTTCACAAACAATACCCTTTGTCAAAAGAAAAGGAGGAAGGAATAGCGCCCATGGTGGAACACTTTCTCAAGGAAGGAGTCCTTGAAGAGGTGATTTCACCATACAACAGCCCAATAAATCCAGTTAAGAAGGCTCTTACAGATTTGTGCAGGACCTGAGGGACATTAATGATCTTGTGATTCCCATTGCCCCAATAGTGCCTGATGTACCAACACTCATTTCCTCCATCCCAGCTGATGCTGAGTTTTTCACAGTGATTGATCTGACAAATGCATTTTTTTCAATCCCTGTTGCCAAGGAGACACGCCCAATTTTTGCGTTTCATTACAGGAGGAAGACCCTTACTTGGTGTAAATTACCGCAAGGGTATGTAGATTCGCCTGTGGTCTACTCTGTTGTCCTCCAGGCTACCTTAAAGCCATGGACTCCTTGCCATGGTTCAGTATTGGTTCAATACGCAGATGATTTGCTTCTCTGTAGTGTTAATCGGGCAGCCAGCCAAGGGGATAGTGTAGATCTCATGAACTGGTTATGTGAATGTGGTCATAAAGTGTCTAAGAAAAAGCTACAATGGTGTCAGAAAACTGTTGAATACCTTGGTTTTGTTCTCACAAAAGGTGAAAGGAAAGTCAGCCACAAAAGAGCTGCGGCTCTTATGGGTCTGCCCCGCCCATTGACCAAGAAAGACATGCTCACCTTTCTTGGTATGATTGGTTACTGCCGCCAATGGATACCTGACTGTTCCTACTATGACAACATTTTGAGACAAGCCACAGGTTCAGAAATGTCAGATCTTGTGAAATGGTCAGATGATATGTGCAATGCTTTTGTGTATCTGAAAAATGCTATGGTAATAGCCCCTGGTCTTGGTCTGCCCGCATATAATCAAATGTTTCATCTGTATGCTAGGGAAAATTGTAAAACTATGGCAGGGGTCCTGGCCCAGGAGCATGGAGGAAAACTCCGCCCTGTTGCTTTTTTCTCAAAAATGGTTCCAGTACAGGTCCAAGGCATGCCTGCGTGTCTCAGAGCACTAGCATCAAGCGCTATGGTGGTCCAAATGGCTACGTCACTCACTCTGGGACATGAGACCACCTTACATACCACCCACAATGTGTCTATTCTACTCAAGAATATACATACCCAACACATGTCAGCCCAGAGACTTAGTGGATATGAGGTTATACTGTTGTCAAACCCTAAGTTGAGAATAAAATATACCTCTCCCACTTCAGGTCCAGCTCCAATTTTAAATGCCTTATTAGGCTTAAAGGGAGAGCAGGATGAAGTTGTTCCACAGCATGATTGCCTGGAATTGATTCATCAGGACACCTCCCCAAGACAGGATATGTCTTCTGTGGCTCTTCCAGAGGCACAGAATGTTTTTGTAGATGGCTCTTGCTCAAGACCCACTGACACTGTTTACCATGCAGGATATGCGGTGGTGCAGTTGCCAGATAAAGTACTTGAAGCAAAACCCATCCCATACCAGTCAGCTCAGGCCGCTGAACTGATAGCCCTTACAAGAGCATGTCAGCTTTTTGAGGGTCAGGATGTAAATATTTACACAGATTCCAGATATGCGTTTGGCGTGTGCCACGATTTTGGAATAATTTGGGAAAAGAGAGGATTTATTGCAGCAGATGGAAAATCCATCTCACATTCATCTCTGGTGAAGGCTTTACTCAAAGCCATACAACTGCCAAGATCCCTTGCTATCCTACACTGTAGGGCACACACAAATGAACAAACTGATATTGCAAAGGGAAATGCTTTAGCTGACAAAGTAGCAAAAGAGGCGGCCCTTACCCAGCCTGCCATGATCCAAATGCCAATGCTCACCCCTGAAATGCCACTGTTGGATCAAACATTGCAGGATTTACAGACATATGCTACCTCAGAAGATATTGAGCAGTGGAATGCAGCTGGTGTGACAAAGAGTCCACAAACTGGACTTTGTGTCACAGAGGGGAGACCATGCATTCCAAAGGCCAGTGCACCTCTGTTCATCTCACAGTATCATGGAGTAGGTCACAGGGGATGGCAGGTTACATGTGAACTGCTGGATAATGATTTTTTCATTCCTGGCCTTCCCTCTTTGGTAAAATCATATGTGTCTAGATGCATTACATGCATAAGGAATAACCCAAACAATCCTCACAAGGCAAGACATGAACACCTGACATACCCATCAACACCTTTTACTCACCTACAGGTAGACTTTACACACATGCCAAAGGAAGGAAAAAGACAAGAATATCTTTTGGTAATTGTGGACATGTTTAGCCGCTGGGTAGAAAGCTTTGTAACCACAAAAGAAGATGCCCAAACTGTAGTGAGGATCCTTACACGGGAAATTATTCCCAGGTGGGGATGTCCACTCCAGATTAATTCTGACAACGGTCCAGCATTTGTGGCCAAGGTATGTCAGGATTTGGTGAAAACACTCAAAATTGAGTGGAAGTTTCACATTCCTTACCACCCTCAGAGCTCAGGTATAGTGGAAAGGATGAATAGGACCCTCAAGGATAAAATTAGGAAGGCTACTGGAGGTACCTTTGCAAACTGGAAGAAAATACTGCCTGCAGTCTTGGCAGAGGTAAGGATGACTCCTTCTAAAAAGACAGGTTACTCCCCCTTTGAGGTTCTAATGGGTAGGCCCTTTCCCACTCCCTGGGCTAGACAGCCACTCATGGTAGAAAGAGGGGATTTGGAATTGATTCAGGAGGAATATGTGAGAAAACTTATTGAAACTTTGGACAAGGTTGAAAGAAATGTTGCTCGCACCTTTCCTCTTTCTTCACAGGAACCAACTCACTCTTTCCAAGTCGGGGACCGTGTGGTGATACAAGCCCTCCATAGGAATCGGAAGCAAGAGTATCCCTTTGGGCCCCCCACTTCTGTGATCGCTGTCACCAGGACCGCTGTCCTGACTGAGGATTCCAAGGCCTGGATCCATGCCAGCCGTGTAAAAAGGGTGAACCAAGCCCCTAAGAAGCAAGACAAAGGCAAAGACACAGATACAGAAGAAGAAAAAGGAAGTGAAGCCGGTGTAAAAGTCTTTGAAGAAGATGACCTTTCTGATGCTCTCACAGAACTCTGGGCAGACATTTTGCTTCCTCATACTAGCAGCCCTGACTGTGTTCCTCCCAGTATGGACAATAACTAACTGTATTTATCACCCAGATGATTATGGAGTGATTAAGAGTATATGTAATACCTCCATACAAGCTAGTGACCCAGATAATGCAGAACCAGTGCACACACAAAACCATAGTACACAACATTCTAGTGTCAGAAAGAAACGAAGTCTAACCCGCACTAAGAGAAGGATGAGAAGAATGTCCTTTGTACAAGATAAGGGATGGGGGTTACAGGAAACACCAGTCTTGACTACTGAGGATGTAAATCAGACCATAGTGTTTACTCTGACTAAAAACCAGGTGTTTGACCCGACTAAAGTTACTTATGATATTGGACCTTATAAAGTGTACATGTGTGGGAGGAATAAGCCCTGTGGTTACTGGGAGAATATATGGTGGACAACAGACCCTCATAAATGGGAGACCCAATCAGCTAGAATTCCCCTAGAGGACATAGGCACCTATCAAAGAATCTCTATAGCAAAAGGCCAAGGGAATATCATTTTCACAATAAGGAACCCACAGGTCAGAGATAGTGGGGAATATAGGTTGGGAATAACTGTGTCAGGAACAGACCCCTGGGCCAACCTCATATTACAGGTAAAACCCTCCCCAAGAGTCCATGTCAATACCATAGACAATTCATTCCCCAAAGTTAGGAATCGACTGGATAATGAGGTGACAGGAGTAGTGATGCAATCAGAAGACAGATTAAGCATTGAAACTGGTTACTCTGACAAAAATGAATGGATTGAATGGGTGAGATGGACCACTAAAAGTAAGGGACAGGGAGACTGTGTTTCATGTGCCAATCCCCGCCCCCTACTTGCCACAGTTCCTTTGTTAGAAGAAGAAACTAATATGTCCTGCCTAATTAGAATGTATAAAGATAACATCACTGAGAAGGAATGTTCTGATTTTGTTAAGAAGTTCCCTGTTACCGGATTACGAAATTTACCTTTGGCCTCTAAACCGGTACCAGGAAATTTTACCTGCTTTGAACATGATGATGCTAAGGGTAAAGATTTAGGTACATTCCCACCTAATTACTGTGTTAAGACCATCCGCACCTCCGCAGAAGGCTACCGGAAGGAATGGTTTCAGGACCACCGGCAGCAACTGTCAGATGTGTGGTGGCTGTGTGGAGATATGAGACTCAGAGCCAGACTCCCCAGCAGATGGAAGGGAAGCTGCGCTCTGACCCATCTTCTCATGCCTTTCTTTATGATCAAAGTAGAAGATGGGATAAGAAGCTTGCCCATCTTGGAAAAATCCAGATCTAGAAGGTATAAAAGAAATGCACCCCGTGGTTCCTTTGATAATAGAGTTTACATAGATGCTATAGGTGTACCAAGAGGAGTCCCTGATGAGTTTAAAGCTCAGGACCAGATTGCTGCAGGGTTTGCCTCTATTGCTATATGGGTACAGCCTAACAAAAATGTGGATTGGATTAATTACATTTATTATAATCAACAAAGGTTTGTTAACTATACTAGAGATGCTCTAAAGGGGGTCTCTGCCCAACTTGATGCAACATCCCTTACTGCTTGGCAAAACCGCATTGCTCTTGATATGTTATTAGCTGAGAAAGGAGGAGTATGTAAAATGTTTGGTTCCTACTGCTGTACTTTTATCCCCAATAACACCGCTCCTGATGGAAGCATTACTAGAGCCCTTCAAGGCCTCCAAATGTTGTCTGAAGAATTGGCTGAAAACTCAGGAGTAGAAAATCCACTAGCTGGTTTTTTTGAAAATTGGTTTGGTAGATGGGGAACTCTGATGAAAACTATGCTGATTTCTATAGTAATGGCTGCTGCAGTATTAACTCTGTGTGGTTGCTGTTGTATCCCCTGCATCCGAGGTTTAATGCAGAAACTTATTGACGCCACCATTACTAGAACCATGTGGAATCAGTATCTTGATAAAGGACCTACTAAGGGCCCCAGGTACCAACCTGTAAAAAAGGTGTAAGGTCACGTGCGTGACCTAAGAGGGGGTTTGAAGGAATTAGCCTTTCAGCATTACCATACCGCCATATTGTCTCTTGACCTGAGATCTGCCATTTTAAGATAAGAATCCATTTTGAGATTTATGTCAGTACTTAAAGATGAATTTGTGTTTTAAGACTGTTTCTTACTTTCGATAAGAGTCTGAGGTTCCTCTTTTCCCTTCAGATGTAACTTCCTTTTTTCCTCTACCGAGCACAAGACTGAAAGTCTGCGGTGGGCTTTTTCCTGTTGCAAGAGTATTAATAAACTATAGCCAGCGCTAAAAGGGAAGTTGTCTACTTTCTATATTAATGTTTGACGCATATAATAATAATTAACATAAATGCTAAATGATTGGGCATTACTGACGTATATAATATTCTGATTGGTCAATGCATACCTGTCAATTGATTGGTTCTTATATTTCCATGTATTGTTTTAAGTTTCATATATAAGTTTGAACACGGAAGAATAAATTCAGTTCCTTCTGAGATACCACCTTGTGTCTGTGTGCAATTTCCTGTATCTCAAAGGGGACTCCAGGCCTGTAGACAGACATTGATCAGGGCCAGGGGACTGACGGGAGTCGGTAGCTACAGGAAGGAACGAGAGGAGCCAATTCCTTTCAATCACAATATCACATTGCCGAGTCATCAAAAAGTTGACATTGTTCGCTTCTCTCCAAAGTGGTTCTGGAGAAACTTCACAAACTGGAAGTTGTCTGACATCACGAATTCGCTTACAGAGCCCTAATGGTGTCATAGCAACAGCACCATAAAGTTTACGATCTGCGAAAGAGTGACCAGTGAGGTAGAGGCTGGACTTGACCAGAGAGCAAAGCTTGGAGAAGGTGATGACCAGAAAGCCTGCCTAAGTCTCCTGGAATTTAGAGCATCTTAAGGGCCGGGAGGCTTCGGCGGGAAGGGGTTAAGAACCATGGCTTTCGGAATGAGATGGTTTGTTCAACATGCTTTAATCGATGTAATGGTCAATGTCCACAAATGTTTATTGTATTCATTACTGTAAAGCATTACAGCATAAAATGGATATTAAAAAAAATCATCCCACTTCATTTATTGTATATCTATATTTTGATAAACCGATTGTTAGATATCTGGTTGCAGGACTTTGTGGTAACTTTTCCTCAGAAGTTGGGTGCACAATGTGCTGCAAAGGCCAAAATAGAGGCCTTCATTCCTCCCTACTTCTAGGAATGTACTTGCAATGGGCCTAAAAGCTTTGACATCCTCCCTTGGCCAACTCATACACTCTCACGGATTCAACTACCACCTCTATGCCGAGGACACACAAATATATCTCTCTACCCCCCACCTCACCCCCTCGGTCTCCGCCCAAATCACACACCTACTGAGCGACATATCAGACTGGATGTCGCTCCACTTCCTTAAACTGAACCTCTCCAAAACTGAGTTTCTTGTCTTCCCCCCAGCCCAGACACCACCCCCCATTGACTTCTCCATCACATCCAACAACGCCACCATCAAACCCGCCCCGCAGGCCAGAGTACTTGGTGTCATTCTGGACTCCAACCTATCCTTCCAGCCCCAAGTCCAATCTTTAACAAACTCGTGCAGACTCCACCTCCGCAACATCGCCAAAATCCCCACGTTCCTAACCCCAGAAACCACTAAACAGCTCATCCACTCCCTCATCATATCACGACTCGACTACTGCAACTCCCTCCTCACTGGCCTGCCTCGCCACAGGCTATCCCCGCTTCAGTCCATCCTGAATACGGCTGCCAGACTCATTCACCTTTCCAACCGCTCCATCTCCGCCACCCCCCTCTGCCAATCCCTCCACTGGCTTCCGATTGCCCAACGGATTAAATTCAAAATCCTAACACTGACGTACAAAGCTGTCCACCATACTGCCCCGAACTACATCACCGACCTAATATCCAAGTACCACCCAACACGCACACTCCGCTCCTCACAAGACCTCCTTCTCTCTAGTTCCCTGGTCTCCTCCTCCCATGCCCGCCTCCAGGACTTCTCCAGGGTGTCTCCCATCCTCTGGAACTCCCTGCTCCAACCCATCAGATTATCACCTACTCTCCTCTCCTTTAGGCGCACCCTGAAAACCCATCTCTTCAGGGAAGCCTACCCCACCCCCTGCTAACTTGCCGACCTCCTCCACTCTTCCTACCACTCCATCCCCCACAGCTATCTCCTCCTGTGCCACCATCCCCTCCCTCCTAGATTGTAAGCTCCAAGGAGCAGGGCCCTCGATCCCCTCATGTTTTGCATTGTATTGTTATTGCTCTGTCACATGTTCTGTCCCCCTTTGTAATGTACAGCGCTGAGCGAACCATTGGCGCTTTATAAATACTGTATAATAATAATAATCAGTACAAATATCCTCACACAACTCTACCTCCATTTTTCTGAAATCCACCCCTCCCTATGGCTTAGAATTTAGTGTAATGCTTATGACACACCACGCATGTTTTGGCAATTCTGAAAGCTTTCCATTAGCTTTCGACCATTTCATGGTTTTGGGCAACCAAATGATTGCAATTTCACCATTTCAAAACCCTATTTGGCTGTTCAAAGCCAGGAAATGAAGAAACCTATTAGTGGCGGATTGCTGTGAACTGTTCATATTCATACAGATATGTTTTTTTCAAATCTGCGGTGTCCAACTTGCGGCCCAAGATGGCTATGAATACGGCCCAACTTAAAATTGTAAATTTACTTAAAAATGCAGATTTTTTTTTTTTGGGGGGGGGGGGGGGGGGGAAGTTTGTAAAAATGTATTTACACCCAGCAAACACATGCATCTCAAACAATATTTGACAGTGCTTCTTTACTGGACTTTTACAAGTTTTATTTTCCCAAAGAAAATTCTCTCACTTTTCACAATCACGACTTATTCATGTCACCTGTTTTCGGCAATATATTTATATTTTTCGCCTATATTTGTGAGAACAATTTTCAAGGAAGAAGCACACGAAGGGCAAAATTAGAACCAAAATATCTGATGAACACCTTGAGAGTTCATTGAGAATTGCTACTACATCCATCCAGATATTGATGCGTTAGTTTATCAAAAACAAATATCACACTAGTTTTATATTGCACTTTTTGACTTTTACAATAAGAAATATTACAATAAAAAAAAAGAAGATTTATCTATCAGATAGGTACATTATCTATATCAGTGATCGTTAACTTGTGATCTGCCCAACTTTTTCTGCTCATCAGCTATCATTATTAGTGTATTTTATGTGCAGCCCGAGACTATTCCTCTTTTTCCAATGTGGCCCAGGAAGGTCCAAAGGTTGGACACCCCTGATTTAAATGAAAAAAGATTGAAAGCTTCCAAAATGGCCAAGTGTACTAGTTTTACCAATCCCCTGAAGCCAAATTAAGCAGCCTTCTAACAGTTCATCTGTAAGGGAACTGCAGTCTCTTGGTTATATTTTCTGTCCCGTGATGTTTCAGTGTGTGCAGTGGGCGGAGCATGAACCAAAAAAGAGGTGGTGCATAAACCAGGAAACATAATGGGCAGGGGCGGACTGACCATTCCAGCACTCTGGCATTGCCCGAGGGCCCGGGGTCAGTAGGGGGCCCCATGAGATGTTCCTGGTACCTGTTGTAGGCTTTTTTTGGGTGTGGTTTGGGTGTGGGTGAGGATACAGGGGCCTCATGATCCCCTATTGCCCGGGGGCCCCATGAGTTGCCAGTCCGCCCCTGATAATGGGTGAATTTTTTTTGCCCTAACTCAGAATATAGACAGGAGAGAATGTGTGAATGCTGAAACTGTTCAGTAGAGAGCCAACATACACGTTTTCTTTCCTGTAAACATGCACAGAATACGTAATAGCTTGTTCAGTTGCAAAATAGGCAATAATGATACGAACCAGAGTTCAGGTCCCTCCCAGGATTAAACGCTCGGTTGTTCACAGTCGTGGACAGTCTGTCGCAGCTGATAGTTTTGGAGACATTAGTGTTAAAATTTCCATCAAAGCTGTAACAGAAGAAAGAGAGATGAGTGCCAAAATTGTTAGCTAAATCTATAGCTACCCAATGAGGTAAACGATTAGATTACCTCTAACAGACATCGGGCAATGGCTTGTAGCAAAAACAGCTATAAACAGTATCGAGACTGAAAACTGAGTTAGGACCACAGTACACAGAGGCGTCTAGACGTAGGCACTGCGGCTTTCACATATATTTGCAAATGTGTGCAGAAGTCAGGCAATGGCTTGTTGCAAAAAACAGCTATACACCAGTATCGAGACTCTGAAAACTGAGTTAGGACCACAGTACACAGAGGCGTCTAGACGTAGGCGTTGCGGCTTTCACATTTATTTGCAAATGTGTGCAGACAAAACCTTCTGATTTTAACGTGAATTGTTAAGACCGGGCCAATTGGGTTGTTTTGCAGGCTAGCTGGTGCGTGTACTGGGAAATATTTTGTTTGTGATGTGCATTGCTCTTCCATGTGCACGTTACTGCAAAGGCTGGTTATAGGTTGGGATGGTTGCCACTTTTTTGCACAGCTGGTTGAATTGTATGTGGGGATGCGCTGGATGCCTCCAGCTGCCACTGGGTGGGTTCCTTTCAGGCAAACCTGCCCTTAACCACAAGCCTACAGGGCACTAATACCCCCTTCCTGCCCAGGCCAATTTCCAGCTTTCAGCACTGTTGCATTTTGAGTGACAATTGCGCGGTCATGCAACACTGTACCCATATGAAATTTTTATCATTTTTTTGTGACAGAGCTTTATTTTGGTGGTATTTAATCACCTCGGGGTTTTTTATTTTTTCTTAAACAAACCAAAAACCACTGAAAATTTTGAAAAAAGTTTTTTCTTAGTTTTTGTTATAAAATTGTGTAAATAAGTGATTTTTCTCCTTCACTGATGTGCGCTAATGAGGCTGCAGTGATGGGCACTGATAGGTGGCACTGATGGACACTGATAGGTGGCACTGATGGACACTGATGAGGAGGCACTGGTAGGTGGCACTGATGGGCATTGACAGGCATCACTGATGGGCACTGAAAGGCAGCACTGATACATGGCACTGATAGGCGGTACTGACTGGCACTGATAGGCGGCACTGCTGCGCACTGATTGACAGCACTGATAGGTGGCACTGATGGGTGACACTGAAAGGCAGTTCAGATGGGCACTGGTATGTGGCATTGATGTGCACTGGTAGGCACTGATATGTGGTATTGATGTGGCACTGGCACAAGGCACTGATGAGCACTGACAGGTGGCACTGCTGGGGCTACACTGATCATCAGGGCACACTGATCATCAGTGTACATGTCCTCTCCACTGCTATATGTGCTCCAGCTTGGAGACTCTGAAAATTCTTAGGACTGCAGTACACAGATGTGCCTTGATGCAGACACTGCGGCTTACACATATATTTGCAAATGTACACAAAGCCCTCTGTTTTTAACATGAATTATCAGAGACAATTTGAAGGCTAGCTGGTAAGTGTGCTGGGAAATTTTGGTTTAAAATGTGTGTTGCCCTTCCATGTGCACCTTACTGCAAAGGCTAGTTATAGGTTGGGTTCGTTGCCACTTTTTGGTACATAACTAGTATCAAGACTAGCAACCAATCAGGTGCAGGGGAAAGATGGTTTCCAAACAAGAGTTAGAGCTGAGCTCCAATAAAAAAAAAACAACATTTAGGGGATACAGGACTGCCAAATATTTAACCCCTAATGAAGAGTATTCTTTGGCTTGCTGACTGCTTTAGAAATCCTGTCCTCAGTGAAGCTGGATGCTACAGTGATGATTTCCTCCTTACCCATTCAAAAACATCTTGTATTCTTTTTACAGAATACAAAGCAGGCTATGATTGGACAAGGGAAGATTCTGTCATTCATCTGCCCCTCCACTCCCCTCGTTCATTCACAGAACACCTTGCGTTGTTTTTGCATTTGTTCAGATTTAGGCTCCATGTACATTGCAGCTGATAAACTCACGTTCGGGAGCTGTTCAGCGTTTTTTTTCAGCAGCCCCTGAACTGCACCTAATATTTTCCTATGTGTCCATGTACACATCTTCGTTTACAGTCGTTTATAGGCAGTTGAGTTTACAGTCTTTTTTTAAACGCACCAAACTTGCGTTCAGGAGTGGATTTTATCAGCGTTTCAAACGCTTGTAAACGTGGCTAACCGCGTTTATAAGCGTTTGTAAAATTTTATTAACTCTTCCATTTCCAGATTCTGTCCAGAGCCTTTTTTCATCATGCAAAATGCATGCAAAGCGTTTTCCCCAGTACTCAAATGGACCCGGTACACCATGCTTTGAGGTTCCACATGAAAGAAAATATGTTAGACACGGCTGCAATGATTTCTGCACAGAAATGAGCTGGAACACATCCAAACACCACACAAAAAAACAAAAACAGCTAATCTCAACAAATACTGGTCTCTCTTCTTCTGCTCTCTCTATTTCTCTCAAAATGTCTGAGGTGATTGCCGGCTGTAGACGGGATGAAAATCGGCCGATTTTTTTTACCGTTCCTGGTAACGTCGGCCGCTTGAACGACCGATTTTTCATTTTTTTAAAGAAAAATCGGCCGGTTTGCTCCCCATCTATGGCCTGCATAAGTCTCCTGCAATTTAGAGCATCTTAAGGGCCGGGAGGCTTCGGTGGGAGGTGATATGCAAAATGTCTGAAATAGTTCATTTTTTAACTGTTTTTCACTGCATTCTGGGCATTTTGGAAGGTTATCTTTAAAAAATGCTTCTAAATGCAAACGTTCATAAACGCGGTATGCAAACGCGGCTAAACAGACGTTTTTAACCTACGTTTTCCCGCAGTCAGTTTCCATCATTCGGAAGTGTTTTGCAAACGTCCCGTGTACATGGAGCCTTCGGTAGTGTGCGGAATGGTCAGAAACTTGGGTTTATAATATTGCTATTTCCGTACACATTCACTGACACACAAAGTGAGGGGAAATCACTGCAATAGGGTCCCAGATAAAAACCTGACAAAGCATTTAACTTTTCCCCACACTGTCCAAAATGGAGGTGGACCGAAGCTCTTTCAGCCACAGGACCTGCTGAAAATTGAGTGTGCCTTCAGTGTTGTTTCTCAGTGCATTCAGGATACTCAACCATGCATGCAAACAACTATATATGACAGTTGTGCAAGCTTGATATCTCAGAATGCTTAAGGGGAGACTTCGGGCATCAATAAGTTCGAATTACATATGAACTGGTCCTCCATTGAAAACACAACAGTCTTGATTTGACAGCTTCCCATCTTTCAAAATTCCTTCTTTTACAATACTGGTATTAAGACACCACGGCTCATGGATTCCAACTCTCCTTGCCAAATAGCCTGCGCATTTTCCCTACCATGGCCACAATGCCCAGCTCCAGCTTTCAGACTGGGGAACCAGCTCTTAGGCAAGCCATAGATTAACTGATTTCCTTTCCTTCCACCATGGGTTGAATGACAGAAAATTGTTTGATTCCTCATTCAACACACTCAGTGTTGATGGGGAATCCTTCCCACAGCCTGGTTGTATTTTGCCGGCAGGGGAGCAGCATGCAGAAAAATCCTACAGGCTGGTTGTACCAAAGTGGATCAATTTGGGTACAATCAGCCTGCCCATACATGGATCAAAATTTGGCCAGTCCCTGGGGCACTAGCTGGATTTTGATCCCAAGAATGACTGGCTTTAGAGTGCACATACACAAATGGGCAGATGATGCTCCAAAAAGCATTTGTACGTAGATAGCTGGACTGCCATCAGACTTTCCAGGACCCTGTATAATGGGTGGACCACACGCAGGCCTAATATCGGCCGGTGTCAGCCGATTCAACAGAAAACGGCCGACATTGCAGCGGTGTGTACTTCAGCCTGTCCAAAGCAAGATGGCCAAATGGCCAGCTTTTGTCGAACATGCATACTGGAAGATCAGCATCTGATCAGTGCTGGCAGCCAATGGCTGCGAATGCTGACTGGTGTGTTCTGGTCGGGGAGGGGGATTTGGGTTGGGAACAGTCTACCTGTCAGAACACAATAGTGAGGGAGATAGTACAGAAAGCTCCTCCCGAGCGCTTCAGTTTTTTTCCCCTTCAGCTTGCTGGGCTGAACGAAAAAAAAAAAAAAAAAATGTACCAGACATTATTCTTTCCTTCCTTTTTAAGAACGGACTGGAGCTTGCCGCACAGATGTCCAACAAATCGAAACATTTCTGTGCGCAATTATGGGTACATCCAATGCTTGGAAGCACTAGTCATCAGCCTCTAGGGGAGCTTTACACAGCCTGATCCTCCCCTAATCACAGTAAGCAACAAATGTATTGTACCAGAGAATGGCTAGACATTGAGGGTACCTTCTATCTGGCTCAGCTCTCAACACCCAATCACTACCACCACCATGAAATCAAACTTTGGTGGCACTTAGGACCCTTATCAAAAGAGAACGCAGATAGACCTTTTTTTTTTTTGCGGTCTTCCTTCAATATAAGTTAACTTTATACTAGCAGAAGGATAAAGCCAAAACTGACCAATGTATAGAGAAAAGTGTTATGGGGGAAAGCAGTACCGGGACAGGTCCATCAAGAGCCTTGCGCAAGGATGCGGAACTGCGCCCCTCTCCCACTACTAATGCATGTTGTAGAATGGGTGTACTTCACTATGTTCATTCTCTGCCCCTTTGCTCTGCTACGCCCAGGGCAGCTTCCCCTCCTGCCCACCCCTTGTCCCGGATGGGTGAAAGGCCTGTGAATTATTTCTCTGAGCTTTCATCTTGTGCAATTATTATTATACAGGATTTATATAGTGCCGTTTGCTCAGCGCTTTACAATATAACGGGAGATAATACAGTTCAATATAAGAGGGTTAGGAAGACCCTGCTCCTTGGAGCTTACAATCTAAGAGGGAGGGACTAGTGGTACAAAAGGTAGTAACTGTGGGGGATGGACTGGTAGGAGGAGTAGAAGATTCCATTATTAGTTGAGGGCAGGATAGGCTTCCCTGAAGAGATAGATTTTCAGAGATCGCCAGAGTTCCAGACAATGGGGGAAGCTCTGGAGAAGTCCTGGAGAAGAGCATGGGAGGAGGAGACAAAGGAGCTAGAGAGCAGGAGGTCGTGCGAGGAGCGGAGAGGACGGTTTGGGTGATATTTAGAGACAAGATCGTTGATGTAATTTGGGGCGGAGTTATAAATGACGTTACAGTATATGTTATTGTTAATGTTTTGAATTTTATCCATTGGGCAATGGGAAGCCAGTGGAGGGATTGGCAGAGAGGGGTGGAGGACACTGAGTGGAGGCCAGTGGAGGGATTGGTAGAGAGGGGTGGAGGACACTGAGTGGAGGCCAGTGGAGGGATTGGCAGAGAGGGGTGGAGGACACTGAGTGGAGGCCAGTGGAGGGATTGGCAGAGAGGGGTGGAGGACACTGAGTGGAGGCCAGTGGAGGGATTGGCAGAGAGGGGTGTCAGATACAGAACGGTTAGTGTGGTGGATGAGTCTGGCAGCAGCATTCATGATAGACTGAAGAGGGGATAGCCTGCGATGAGATCGGCCAATGAGGAGGGAGTTGCAATAGTCAAGGCGAGATATAACCAGGGAGGGAATAAACTGCTTAGTAGTTTCCAAGGTTAAAAAACGGGCGTATCTTGGAGATGTTGCGGAGGTGAAGTCTACTTGATTTGGAGTCAATTCATGAAGCTCTTGTACCAATAATAATTGTGCACAGCCGAAGCAAAGGAACAAATGGGCCAACAGTCTACCACCGTACAGGTAGAAAACCCGACCAGCTTTGCCAAGGTGTAAAAATAACGCACATTTCTTTTAGAGAAGGATGGTCCCAGCAGGGCTTAAAATGCACAGGGGGAGCAAACATGTAGTACAAAACGCCGCAGCACAACGCCGTCAATTAGGAGAAAAAGCAACAAAGAATGAACAGCTTCAGACAGCCGCAAGTACACACCGTATAAAGCACACGGCAGCTCTAAAACAAGAAAATCTTGGAGCTTCAAAGACGGCAGAAACAGCATGGCGCTTCCCCTAAGAGTTAAAAATATCGGTGGTGAGGAGGAAAACGATTTTCCTTGCAAGCTAAATGACACTGACGACAAAGAACCATGCAAAAAAAAAAAAACTAATACAGCCTCTCTGCCCAGGAAAGGCAAGAAAACACATATATAGAACTGTAATTGGTTTCTTCACTGACTTTCAGGAGATCAAAAAGCAGCCTGAAAATCATTTTCAAGGGAAGTTGCATTTAGAACAAGGAGGGGGAAAAAAATGACGGGAGGGAAAAGAAATGGCGGAGGGGGAGAGAAAAGTGCCTTCTGGATTCAGTTTAATGAAGAACTGATCGAAAAGTGCCTCCCAGGGGAGAAAACAGCACCGTGACGCCCACTTTGATCCGCTTCCCTCCGAGATACCCACTCCCCAGTAGCCTCCACGATGCTCGACTTGACTGACAGCTGCTCTGATGTAGTGCTGGCTTTGAACTTCAGAAACTTAATTCCCATCAGGCTGCAGTCATTTTCATCCCCCCTCCCCCCACCGACAGGATTTACAAGCTGGGAGATCGGCAGTGCGGAAGATGAAATGAGCTTGCAGGAGCTTTTGAATCTGAACATCAAGCCTGCGCTCGCTTCGGCTGAGGGCTTTTTTTTGATGTGGCCTTGGTTCACACCGTAAACCAGTGGATTTGGGTTTCGAAGTAAAGAAGAAAATCTAGCGTACGAAAAAAAAATGTAAAGACTGTTAAAGGGAAACAATAGTATATATAGACGAAGGACGTGTCCGAGTTACAGCATTGACATGCATTTTGTAGTACCTTGCTATGCTTTCATTGTGATATTTCAGCTTCCATACCACCTGAGTATTAATATTTAATACAATTTAATATAATTATACTATATAATTTATTCATTTATATAATTGTATTATTTATTATTTTATATAGTTTTTATATAGAGGGGGCCCCTCCCCCCCCCCCCTTATAAATCCGGCATTGACTACATGCCAGGCAGAGCAATCAGTATTGATACCAAATTTAAGTGAGGAAGTCTAGATATTTTAATATGATCAATGAGGGTTAAAACGTCCGTCTTCTGCTTTCTCGGTATAGTCATCAGCAACACACAGCCGGCCTGTGGCCACGCTGTGTACAAAATGCTGCCAACTGCCTTATGCAGCCCCCCCCCCCCCCAAAAAAAATGGGGTGAGGACCAGAAGGGGCCTCTGTATCAGGCAAGAGTAGCAAGTCAACAATGACCAGTTCATTATCCTGTAGTTTGCCTGCAGCAAAGTGGCTAAATGGTTAGCACTTCTGCCTGGTAGTACTAGGTCCGAATCCCAACCACGGCACCTCCTGCCTGGAGTTTGCACGTTCTCCCTGTGCCTGCGTGGGTTTCCTCCGGGTACTCCGGTTTCCTCCCACACTACATGCTGGTAGGTTAATTGGCTCCTGTCTAAATTGGCCCCTAGTATGCATATGTATGAATGGGAGTTAGGGACCTTAGATTGTACGCCCCTTGAGGGTTAGGGACTGATGTGAATGTACAATATATGTGTAAAGCGCTGCGTAAATTTACAGCGCTAAATAAGTACCTGGAATAAATAAATAAAAATAAATTATACATTCAAAATCACATTTTCTGGCAGACTCAATGGCCTTTTCTAGCAGTTTCTCTGTATGGCATTCAAACCCCCCTTCATGTGGCAGTGTGTGTAGTGGCCCTGCTTCCCCTGTATGTGTATGTATGAATGTGAGTTAGGGACCTTAGATTGTACGCCCCTTGAGGGTTAAGGACTGATGGGAATGTACAATATCAGGGGCGGACTGACCATTCGAGTATTCGGGCACTGCCCGAGGGGCCGGGGTCAGTAGGGGGCCCCATGAAATGCCCTTGGTACCTTTTATAGGCGTTTCTGGGTGTGCTTTGAGTGTGGGCAAGGACACAGGGGCCCCATGATCCCCAATTGCCCAGGGGCCCCATGAGTTGTCAGTCCGCCCCTGTACAATATATATGTAAAGTGCTGTGTAAATTGAGGGCCTCGTACAAGTACCTGAAAAAAATGGTCTCATTGCTTTAGGTTAGCTCTGGCAAACTTGCTATCACTTCGAAAACCAGAGTCAATCGGCATCAAATCTGGTCACCCAACCTTAGGGGATGTGAGGTCAACCTGTCCGAGGGAAGACAACCTCCCCACACCAGGTGGTCCAAATGTTTCTCGTCTCAAAGCAGCCTGCCTCTGTCTGTCTCTGTCTAATCAGCTGCCTATGAGGCCGGCATATTGTTTGCATTACATCTGAATATAAAAAAAAAATAGTAAAAGATAATTCACTTTAATAGGATTTATTTAGGATTGAGGGTGCACTTACAAAGTTTACCCAGTTCTAAATAAGACATTTTATTAGATCTTGCTAAAACCTGCAACCCCCCCTCCCACACACACACACAGAAAAAAAAACCAAAACACACAACAAAAAGGCTGTCACAGTCTTCCCTTTTGCTAAATAAATGTTACTTCTTGTAATGTACTTGTAGGTCATTAATGCACACAGGGAGTTTTTGCAGCCACTTTGTTTTTTTGTAGGGGTGCCAGGCTTTCAAATGCCCCTCAATGTTATCCTATGGGCCCATGCACACAGACTTTTAGAATTTTTTAGTGGCAGGGGCTTTTTGGAGCTGCGTGTGCAGGACCAGCAGCATTTTGGCAGAAAAAATGCGCGTCTAAATGCGTATTAACGATAGGTGCATTAAGTGCTTGAGCGTTAATTCATTTCAATGGCCAGAATAAATTATAATTTATAATTATTATTATTATAATATAATAATAATTTATAATAATTCTAATAATAATTATTCTGGCCAATGAAATGAACACCCAAGCGCCTTTTACAAGCGTTAGGCATTTTTTCTGCCGAAACGCTGCTGCCAGGAGCAGCGTTTTTAAATCGTCCTGTGTGTGCGCGAGGCCTAAGGCAAAGACTGCGCCAAGCATGGGGTGAAATGGGATGAGACACAGGCTGGGGGATGCCACATGCTGCTCTGTATGGGGAAGGGGGCAGACTGCACCACACAGGAAGGCAACCCCAGACTGTGAGACACAGCGGGTGGAGGCAGCCACAGACTGCAACCCTGGGAGGAGGGCAAGGCCACAGACTATGACACACAGGAGAATGGGGGGAGGCTGGTGTAGGAGGATGGGCCTGTGCCAGCACAGGGGAAGCGGGTCCACTACACACTCTGCCACATGAAAGGCGGGTTTGAGTGCCGTACAGATAAACTGCTAGAAAAGTCCAGGGACTAAGAGTCTGCCAGAAAATGTGATTTTGAATGTAAAACTTATTTTTGTTTATTTCAGGTACTTATATAGCGCCAATTTACGCAGCACTTTACATATATATTGTACATTCACATCAGTCCCTAACCCTCAAGGGGGCGTACAATCTAAGGTCCCTAACTCACATTCATACAAACACATACTAGGGCCAATTTTTAGACAGGATCCAATTCACCTACCAGCATGTCTTTGGAGTGTGGGAGGAAACCCACGCAGGCACAGGGAGAACATGCAAACTCCAGACAGGAGGTGCCGTGGCTGGGATTCGAACCAACGACCCGAGTACTGCCCGGCGGAAGTGCTAACCCATTTAGCCACTGTGCTGCCCATATCAACCCTTATATATTTGACTGCTTAAAGTAGAGTTCTAGTCTAATGCCAACCATGCTCAAAAATGTTCCCTCCCTCTCCTGCTACCGATCCTGTGTACCTTATGTAAGACAGATGTGTATACATGTAGGCAGATGCAGTTTGTTCCTCCACTGTAGGTGGCACTCGACTCGAGTGGTACCACAGTCTTAAAAGGAAATCCAAGGGAAACTTGGTTTCTCTATGGTTTTTTCAGGTCAAATGGAGCAGCTTCTCCATTGGCTACGCTTCAGCCATGTGACCCTTGGTGGCCATCTTGGGAGAGCAAGGTCAATTTAAACCCTTTCCCCCTGGATTTGACATGCTTTGTGCGAGTGGCTAGTATAGTGAAAAGTTGCCTTGTTTGTCAGGGACAGCAACTAGGAGTAGGAAGAGGACTTGCTCGCCTTCATAAGCCTCCCCTCTTGGGACAGGACCGGCCAGGCCGAACGTTACCCTCTGAAGAGATGCTAACACCACCTCTCTTAAGCCACATCTGTGACTACATTGAACTGGAAGTTATTTTCCCAGCAGCGCTCTCCGCTAGGATGTTTGTAACATTGGCATTCTATTCAATATAAGTTCCACGTTTACTGCAACTGGACTGGAATGATTTTCAGGCTGCTTTTTGATTTTCTGCCCGCACCACACTGCACCTCCCCACACCCTTACCTATTTTCACTCCAATCTGGTCATGTGATTCTCCATGTCAGTGAGTGGCAGTTGCTGGGGAGAGGAGGGAGTGCTTGACAGCCGCTAGGAATTCTGCAAGCTGTGAGTATTATATTATACAGTATTTACATAGCGCCAATAGTTCGCTCAGCGCTGTACATTACAATGGGAGACAATACATGAGACAGTACAATAATAATACAGTGTGATACACGAGGGGTTCGAGGGCCCTGCTCCTTGGAGCTTACAATCTACGAGGGATGTTACTCATAGGCTCCCATGTCCCAGCCATTGTCAGCATTCTCTCCTCCCTTGCAGCCACAGCTCCCTGACCAGACTGGAGCTGTCGGATCATGTGACCAGACCGGACCAAAAATAGGCACGCATACAGAACTTTTTTTTGGACAGGTTAGGCAGGATAGGTAACAGATGGGAAGGGAATATTTTTAAGCATAGTTAGTGTTAGGCTTGAATTCTACTTTAACCATTTGACGCCCGGCCAATAGCCGTATGGCGTCCGGAAAAATGCATTAGCTTTCCGGGAGGCCGCCATTTGGCGTACTCCCGCACATGCGCAGTTCACGCGTTTGCAGAGCTGTGCAGCAGCGCGATCTGTCACCAGCCGTGTACCTCGGACACGGCCGATGACAGATCTGAGTACCGGCCCAATCGCAGCAGGTCACATGACAGTTGTATACAATGGATGGCTTCATTCATGCCATCCATTGTATACTACTGTCTAGCTGTGAATGGTCACAGCTAATCACATGCACGTCATGTGATTAGCTGTGGCCAAATCACAGCTAAGCACCAAAAAAAAAAAAAAAAAAACCCTGAATGAATCGATGTCATTCAGGTAAATGCTTGCTTATAGCAAAGTAATTCTTTGCTATAAGGAAATTGTGTAAAAAAAAAAAAATACTGACCACTTCCCCAAAGTAGTACAATGTTACTATGGTAACATTGTACTACTTTGGACATAGTGAAATATGAAAAAAAAATCTTAAAAAAAAGAAAAAAAATGTAATAAAAATAAAATAAATTTTAAAAATTTTTTTAAAAATATATTTTTTTTTCACACTGTCACCAGTCAGTATCCCTGATCACCGCCATGCCAGTTTTATGATGACGCTGTACTGCACTGGTGACAGTATGTGAAAAAAAAATAGTGAAACTACTTTTTTGAATTTTTTCATTTTCTGAAAAATTATGACAAAAAAATACAACTTCAAAAAACTCGCCATGCCTCTTATGAAGTACGTCGGACTGTCTACTCTGCAAAAAGGGGTCATTTGGGGATATCTGTACTATTCTGACATTCTTTGACCTCAAGAAATTAGATTGGCTGTCAGTACTTCAGGATTGATCAATAATCAGATCTATACCATAGTTTGTGAACTCTATAACTTTCCTACAAACTAAAAAATACATCCTAATTTGGGTTATTTTCACCAAAGACATGTAGCAGAATACATCTCGGCCTAAATTTATGAAGAACAATTATTTATTTGTAAACTTTTATAACAGAAACAAAAAAAAACATGTTTTTTTTCAAAAATTTTGGTCTTTTTTTGTTAATTTAGCAAAAAATAAAAACACCAGCGGTGATTAAATACCACCAAAAGAAAGCTCTAGTTGTGTGAAGTAAATGATAACATTTTTGTTTGGGTACAATGTTGTATGACCGCGCAATTGTCATTCAAAGTGTGAGAGCGCTGAAACCTGAAAAATGGCCTGGGCAGGAAGGGGGAAAATTGCCCGATATTGAAACGGTTAATATAGCATGCAGGATATGAAAAAAATCCTTCGCTTATTTGCAAAGCATATAAGGAGGTTATCTACTATAACTTTCATGCAAAAATCAGTCGCAGCTCGGCAAATAAACCAATCAGCTTCCAGGTTTTACGGTCACAGCTTAATTGAACAAGCTGAAGTTAGAAGCTGAATGGCGGCCATTCACAGCTGCACCAGATCTTGAGTGCATCAGTTTTAGCCCTGGTTCACACTGATTAGGTGCGGAATTCGCCGCGTTTTCTGTGCAAATTCCATACTGCATCAGAATCGCACCATGTTCATGGGAACCACTGCGGGTGTGTATGTTAAGTTAACAACACCCTGAAAGTGGTCCGCAAAACGTGGTGCGATGTGCAGAATCGGATCGCATAGGTCGGGTGTCGGCAACCTGCGGCTCTTTTTCACCTTTCCTGCGGCTCCGGAGCACACTGCCCACCAGGTGACAGGCAATAGGGTCGGCAAGCCGCGGCTCTTTTAATGCAGCTCTTCTGTGTGCCGGGCGCCCGCTGGCAAACATTGGCTGTCAGGATGTAGGCGGGGCAGCCCGGATGTAGGCGGGGCAGCGTGACGAACTCCTCTCCTCTCACAGTCCGCCTTGAAGACCAGAACGGCGCGGGAACCCAGCGAGAGGAAAGCGCGGAGCAAAGGTAAGTGAATTCACACAATATGGGGAATGAATTACTATAGGGGGGATGAATTACTATAGGGGGGATGAATTACTATAGGGGGGATGAATTACTATAGTGGGGATGAATTACTATAGGGGGGATGAATTACTATAGGGGGGATGAATTACTATAGGGGGGATGAATTACTATAGGGGGGATGAATTACTACGGGGGATGAATTACTATAGGTGGGATGAATTACTATAGGGGGGATGAATTACTATAGGTGGGATGAATTACTATAGGGGGGATGAATTACTATATGGGGGATGTATTACTATATGGGGGATGAATTACTATATGGGGGATGTATTTTCAGTTTTAAAAATGTTTCTCTCAAAATAAATTTCAATCGTGGTTTTGGCGAGATTTGGCTCAGTCGAAAAAAAAGGTTGCCCACCACTGACCTAAGGCTATGATTGTGATTATGACGATACACTGTGGCCCTGATTAACCCTTTGCTTACTGGGCCCTTAAACCCCCTTCATGACCAGAGCGTTTTTTGCAATATATGCAGTGTCGGATTTGTTTTAAATGTTGCAATGGTTTTGCGGCTCCCAGTCTTTTTTTCCCTCTCGGAAACGGGTCCAAGTGGCTCTTTATGTCTTAAAGGTTGCAGACCCCTGACATAGGTGTAAATAACCATGCAATCCGATTTTAGTGCGGACCAAAAAAAAGGGTCCTGCACGTTTTTGCAGCGGGTGCGGTGCGAATAGAGCCATACAAAAAACATGGCTCCGATCGCACTGCACACAAATCGCATGTGATTTGCACAGGAATGCGGTGCGGCTCATGTGCGAATAACATGCGATATACCGCACCGTATATATGTGAACCCAGGCTTACTATCACAGCTTAATTGAACGAGCTGAAGTTAGAAGCTGATTGGCGGCCATTCACAACTGCACCAGATCCTGAGTGCACCAATTTAAGTAAATCTCCCCCCATATTGTATAACCATTTCCGCATGATGTAAAATGCATTCAGTGCAAAAGCATAACATGTTGCATTAAAATTTGAGACAGCAAACAGGTAATAATACATTATTATGTTAAAACAATACAAAATAAACTCTCACCCTGAACAGACACACAAACATACAGCTAATACAGCAAGAATGTGCAAATTACAAAATGCTAAACCCATCACAACAAAGGGCTGTTAATGACTTAAAAACACAACTCCAGACAAACCATAAAGCAGTATATAATCAATACAATAAGCAGATGTTCAGTAACACTAGAAGAACTGTCTAGACCCATCAGAGTGGGCAAGATGCAAAAGTAAAAATGAGGGCAACCATAGAGAGACACACGACTTACTCCATCATTGATGGCGGGATTGTGCAGCAATCCTGGATGGCGGTGAGCGGGGACGTCAAATGGGCAGTATAAGACGCCTCCACCACTTGCTTGTTGCGGGTCACCACATCCAAATAGCGGTTAAACTTCTCCCGTATCTTTTTGGCCAACTAAAAGGACAAAAGAGGTGTCAGTGGCAATTCTGAGGACACAGCAAACTATTTACAAGCTCTCATGCACACGGGACGTTTTCATAACGCTGGTAACGTTAGCTGTGTAAAGTCACGTTAAAAACTTGCATTTTTCAGCTTTTTTTAGTGTTTTTGCATTCGCGTTTAGCCATGATTAGCAGCATTTTCAGTGTTTGCGTCTTTAAGTGTTTTTTTTAACCGAAAAAAAAAATTTTTTTTTTGGTAAAAAAAATAAAACCCTCCACAAATGCTGGTTTGCACACGGGGCGTTTTAATAATGCTGGTAACACGTTAGCTGTGTAAAGTCACGTTAAAAATGTGAGTTTTTCAGCGTTTTTGACTTGGCGTTTAGTTTTTTTTTTTTTTTTGCACCAATTTTTTAGTAAAAAAATCTACTGGTTTGCCGCGATTTACAGCGTTTTTCAGCGTTAGAGTGTTTTTACTGCTAAAAAAAACTCCTCTAGAAACCCACTAATCCTGGGGGTTTTCTCCAGCCAAAATATGTTGATTACAGTCTGTGTGTGTATGGACACATAGGATAACATGCCGGGGATGGACACGTAGGATAACATGCTGGGGATGGACACGTAGGATAACATGCTGGGGATGGACACATAGGATAACATGCCGGGGATGGACACATAGGATAACATGCCGGGGATGGACACACATAGGATAACATGCCGGGGATGGACACACATAGGATAACATGCCGGGGATGGACACATAGGATAACATGCCGGGGATGGACACATAGGATAACATGCCGGGGATGGACACATAGGAGAACATGCCGGGGATGGACACATAGGATAACATGCCGGGGATGAACACATAGGATAACATGCCGGGGATGGACACATAGGATAACATGCCGGGGATGGACACACAGGATAACATGCCGGGGATGAACACATAGGATAACATGCTGGGGATGGACACATAGGATAACATGCTGGGGATGGACACATAGGATAACATGCTGGGGGGGTTTACTAGCTGTAGAAAAAAATGTCAAAAGCCAAAAACAGCCGCTGTAAAAACGTCCCGTGTGCATGAGGGCTACAACAAAGCTATGCAGAACAGAAGAAGCCTAAATTTCCAATGGATTCTTAGTCCTAGGAGGGCAGCACCTGAGTGATTGTAAAGAAATTCTACAACAGAGTATAGTGACCTACCGAAGAAGTCTTGACTGGAGAAACGTAACGTGTATAGGGGCAGAGCCTATTGCCAATGACCACATCACACTGTGGAGGAGATTTACTAAAACTGGATTCGCTCAGAATCTGGTGCAGCTGTGCATGGTAGCCAATCAGCTTCTAACTTCAGCTTGTTCAATTAACCTTTGACAATAATCCCTGGAAGCTGATTGGTTTCTATGTAGAGCTGCACCAGATTTTGCAAAAAAAAAAAAAAGAAAAGAAAGATACAGCGGCACCTTCTGAGTATAGTAGTGTGTTAAAAACAGGTTTATTAATAAAATGAAGCAACCCACAAGAGAAGTGTATAGACTCGCATATCACATGAATGCCCTCTTCTGCTGACAATCAGATCTGGACCTCTGGGGGCGACATGTTCCAAGACCCGTTCGGGTACACTGGTGGTTCCCAAGGCTCAGCGTTAACTTGGAGATCCCGACGCCGACAGAGGTGACGTGACATTGATCCTTCAGCTGTATTTCCCTTGTCCTCGACTCCCCGAGTGCCACTGCTTTCTCCCAATTTTTTTTTCCAGATTTAGTAAATAACCCCCTAAGGGCTCGTTCACACCTGACTATTTCTAACTCTTGCCAAACGCCCCTATAGCGTTTGACAAGCGTTAGACAGGCTTTTGTGATGCTCCGCAAACGCTCCCAAAACGCCCTATGCGCGGTTTTGAGGAGGTTGATAGGCGTTTGCCAAGTGTTAAAACCGCACCACAAACGCCAATAATGAAGTTTAAATGGCATTAACGCTCCGCAAATGCCTCGCAACTGCGTCGCAAACGCCTGCCAGGCATTTGCGGAGCGGCACCATAGACTTGAATGGGAGGCTTCAACTCCTCCTGACTGGACCAGAGGCGTCCGTTTTGCCGCGACGCTAGCGCTTACGTGCGAACAGCCCTGTGTGCTGCCATGTGCAGAATTTTCAGAGGCGTTTGAGAAGCATTAAAAACGCTTCCCAAACGCCTGTCTGACGCCTCCTGACAGAGCTAGTGAGAACGTAGCCTTAGTGTACTGGAGTTTAAACAGAGCGTTGAGCTGCATGTATATGGGATTACAGACATACTGGGATTTGATGAGCAGTGATTTATCCTTTATATTCTTGCTATTTTAATAAAGTTTGTCAGTGAGCACTCTCAATTTCCTCTTTCATGTCTCATTACTGGGAGTGGAGAACAGACCATGGTTTGTACCAGGGTGCGACATATCCCAGGCGCCAGGTTGCCATGGTGACTAGAAATTGCGGTCTGTCGCCTGGGATTTTGTCAGCCCATTCACTGTTGCAGGGATGCACAATTTGTATCACCCGATGCCTGGGACATGCAGTTCTAGGCATTTTTTTTTCTACATTTAGCTCTGCTGAGGGCAAGCAGCAGGGCTCACTTGTCAGGTGGAAGCAATCGAGCAGCTCCTCTGCAGCCCGATTGCTTCCACAAATGCCGTTATGTATCCCGGACTCCGCTTGCTCATCTGCGGGCCTCGGACCGGCATTGTGGGTGCCGCAGGATAGAGGAGAGCAGACACACGTCCACTCTTCTCTCCATCTTGTTCCTGAACCAGAAACAACGCGTATGATGTCACTTTTGTTAACAGTTTCAAAGGCCAGCACGTATGGCCAGGTAAGAATGTAATGCAGTGCGATCTGCACTGCATTACATTCAGTTGAGCACAGGAGAGACATGAAGGGTCTAACAGACTCATTAAAGAGAACCTATTACCAAAAAAAAAAAAAAAAAACATTCCATAGGCGACTTTTTATTTGATGAAAAAAGGTTAAGTGAAAAAAAATTGAGGACCCCCACCCCCACATACACAAATGTAAACACCACATGCGTTGGAGCGCCTGCGCATGAAAACGTCACTTGTGATACGTTACATATCGCCACGCATGCCGGAATGAGAGCAATAATTCTAGCACCATATGGAGCTACCCTATAGGGAGCTTTTAAAGCCTCGCCTATAGAAAATATAGGGTAGTGAAGTTTTTTAGGTGGCTTCTAGAATCAAAGCCAGTTTGTCAAGCCCTGGGGATAATAACTTGTTTGGAGAAAGTGCTATTTTGACATTTTATGATCTTTGAGGTCAAGTTTTGAGGTGAGCAGATCTTTAGATCTCAGGAGAAAGGATCACGAATGATTCAATGCATTCATTATAAGATCACTTTGGACTCGTCTGGCATATTGCACTTGATTATTTAGGACACTTTATTTTTAGGAGGAATATTGCACGACTTCTTGACGTGGGAGTGATAGCATGATGCACATTATTTGTTATATGTGAAGATTGTCGATTTTCATATGACTTTATGATCTTTATTTTTTGCACATTCTTATTTGTATTTTATGGCAGCGCTAAACTGTTTTGCAGGCAGCAGAGACTCCTACATTACAATAGTTGGTAGCGGAGACTCCTCCGACCCATATGGGCTGAATGAGAAAAAAATCTATGCGTGTATAGACAGCCCCATAGAAGAGGCACACCCACTTCAAACATTCTTTTTTATTTCAACTGTTTTTAAAAACTATTCTTGCCATTTCGAATGATGTGAAAGACTCACAATGCTCCTGGTGTCCACAACCCTTGTGGTTTAGCCTGCTTAGGCTTTAGGTTCCATAAGGGCTTATTCAGATGGGCACTGAGACTCATCCTCTGTGCTGAGCCACTTTTTGCTGTAGGTAACTCTGCGCCCTTAAAAGTGGATGCAGGTGCAGTGGCTGCATGGACACAGTCACATATCAAACTCTGACAAGCTGGCAGGAGTGTGTGCAAGGATCTGAATGCAGAAACTGGAGTGTGTGCAAGGAACTGAATGCAGAAACTGGAGTGGGTGCAAGGAACTGAATGCAGAAACTGGAGTGGGTGCAAGGAACTGAATGCAGAAACTGGAGTGGGTGCAAGGAACTGAATGCAGAAACTGGAGTGGGTGCAAGGAACTGAATGCAGAAACTGGAGTGGGTGCAAGGATCTGAATGCAGAAACTGGAGTGGGTGCAAGGATCTGAATGCAGAAACTGGAGTGGGTGCAAGGATCTGAATGCAGAAACTGGAGTGGGTGCAAGGATCTGAATGCAGAAACTGGAGTGGGTGCAAGGATCTGAATGCAGAAACTGGAGTGGGTGCAAGGATCTGAATGCAGAAACTGGAGTGGGTGCAAGGATCTGAATGCAGAAACTGGAGTGTGTGCAAGGATCTGAATGCAGAAACTGGAGTGGGTGCAAGGATCTGAATGCAGAAACTGGAGTGTGTGCAAGGATCTGAATGCAGAAACTGGAGTGGGTGCAAGGATCTGAATGCAGAAACTGGAGTGGGTGCAAGGATCTGAATGCAGAAACTGGAGTGGGTGCAAGGATCTGAATGCAGAAACTGGAGTGGGTGCAAGGATCTGAATGCAGAAACTGGAGTGGGTGCAAGGATCTGAATGCAGAAACTGGAGTGGGTGCAAGGATCTGAATGCAGAAACTGGAGTGGGTGCAAGGATCTGAATGCAGAAACTGGAGTGGGTGCAAGGATCTGAATGCAGAAACTGGAGTGGGTGCAAGGATCTGAATGCAGAAACTGGAGTGGGTGCAAGGATCTGAATGCAGAAACTGGAGTGGGTGCAAGGATCTGAATGCAGAAACTGGAGTGGGTGCAAGGATCTGAATGCAGAAACTGGAGTGGGTGCAAGGATCTGAATGCAGAAACTGGAGTGGGTGCAAGGATCTGAATGCAGAAACTGGAGTGGGTGCAAGGATCTGAATGCAGAAACTGGAGTGGGTGCAAGGATCTGAATGCAGAAACTGGAGTGGGTGCAAGGATCTGAATGCAGAAACTGGAGTGGGTGCAAGGATCTGAATGCAGAAACTGGAGTGGGTGCAAGGATCTGAATGCAGAAACTGGAGTGGGTGCAAGGATCTGAATGCAGAAACTGGAGTGGGTGCAAGGATCTGAATGCAGAAACTGGAGTGGGTGCAAGGATCTGAATGCAGAAACTGGAGTGTGTGCAAGGATCTGAATGCAGAAACTGGAGTGGGTGCAAGGATCTGAATGCAGAAACTGGAGTGGGTGCAAGGATCTGAATGCAGAAACTGGAGTGGGTGCAAGGATCTGAATGCAGAAACTGGAGTGGGTGCAAGGATCTGAATGCAGAAACTGGAGTGGGTGCAAGGATCTGAATGCAGAAACGGTTTTATGTACTCGCTCCTGCCCACATGTCACATTTTGACGTGCGCCTGTGACCATGCATCTGCATCCACTTCTGCCTGCATGCAGCTCCGTGGTGAATGCACACGCCGCTAAGAGCAGCTCAGCACAGTGGAAGGGTATCAGTGTCCATCTATATGAGCCCTACGTGAGCTCAGAAGCAGCCAATTCCTTACTTATAGTTTTTTTTTAAAAGCGGTTGTAAACCCTTACATATACTCAGTGAAGTGACTGGCCTCAGGTGATACACAGAGATTAAACAAATCCTCCTACATAAGTTGCACTTGTTTATCTGCAGCCCTCTGATCGATACAGCTGTTCAAAATTCAGAAATTATACAGCTTGTTTGAGCTTGCGGAAAGCAGGGAGCTGAAGTTACATTCTGCAGAGCTCATTAAGTGTTGATTGGAGGGAAGTGTCACACTCCCTTGCACACAGGAACAGAGCTGAGGCTGTCAATCACAGGCTGTGCTCTCCCTTGGCACCATTTTTCTCTTGGTGTCAGGAAAACTTGTCAAAAGGTGACTCATGCTTCTAAGCAGAGGAATGAGGCAGAAGACAGAAATTACATTTATTGCTCTGGATTGCGATAAGAACACAATGTAGAGGGATATGCTTTGTTCATATTTCATGTCTGAGGTTTATATCCACTTTAACTTATAAGCAGAGGAATGAGGCAGAAGACAGAAATGACATTTATTGCTCTGGATTGAGATAAGAACACAATATAGAGGGATATGCTTTGTTCATATTTCATGTCTGAGCTTTATAACCACTTTAACTTGCATTGAAATAACAAGCAGTATTATTAGACCTGCCAGTGAACTACAGAACAACTCCCTCCAATGGTATGAAGATAGGGGAGGTGTGCTGTAGTTCAAATATTAAAGGGAAGCAACTCAAACATGCCAACACTTCTCCTCCATAGATCCAATAGAGATGAGTGCTCATTTTTACACCAGGACAGAAGGTGTTAATGGCAGGATCATCGGTGAAATTAAATGGGAAAAAAAGCCTGTAAAAATAAACCGAATGCAGTCACCACACCTATGAGGCAGTAGGCTGAAAATATAAGAGTGATGTAGCACTGATAACTAAATGTGCAAACTCCACAATAATATGCTAAAAACAGAAATGAATGAATATAACATATATAAGTGATAGATCTTTCAAGATCAAAATTGGGATATATACCCAATAAAGTGACTAGTGAATAATGTTAAACACAATATATAAACATAAACTTCATAAACGCATAAAACGATAAAAAGTGTCCAACGAATTTTATGCGTTTATGAAGTTTATGTTTATATATTGTGTTTAACATTATTCACTAGTCACTTTATTGGGTATATATCCCAATTTTGGGATACACTTTATAGATCATTCACTTTATTTGTGATCATACCCCTTATTTTGGGATCCACTGTATATAGCACCTAGTCTTTTGGGGTTTGGTCCCAAGTGGGACTGTATGAGGGTCCGGGCATAGGACCAGCTTCATCATATGCACTTTGTATACTGTTAATATCACAGTTTGAGACACTGTTTTTCTAGATCTTGAAAGATCTATCACTTATATATTTATATTCATTTATGTGATTTATGTTTTTTATCTTATTATTGTGGAGTTTGCACATTTAGTTATCAACGCTACACCACTCTTATATTTTATCACTTATATTTGTCCACGTATAGGTAGAGGATAGGGCAGCAATGGGCAAACTACGGCCCGGCGGACCTTTTAATCCGGCCCGCGGAGCGTGATACTGTCAGGATGGCTGACAGGATGTGTGTAGGCGGGGCAGCGTGACGAACATGAGGGGAGCTAGGCTCCTCTCACAGTCCGCCCTGAAGACCGGAACGGCGCGGGAACACGGCGATAGTAACACGCGGAGCAAAGGTAAGTAAATTGACACAGGGGGACTTGGGGACTTAATATGGGTGATGAATTAATATGGGGGATGAATTACTATATGGGGGATGAATTACTATATGGGGGATGAATTACTATGGGGGATGAATTACTATATGGGGGATGAATTACTATGGGGGATGAATTACTATGGGGGATGAATTACTATAGGGGGGATGAATTACTATAGGGGGGATGAATTACTATAGGGGGGGGATGAATTACTATAGGGGGGGGATGAATTACTATAGGGGGGGGATGAATTACTATAGGGGGGGATGAATTACTATAGGGGGGGATGAATTACTATAGGGGGGATGAATTACTATAGGGGGGGGATGAATTACTATAGGGGGGGTGAATTACTATAGGGGGGATGAATTACTATATGGGGGATGAATTACTATGGGGGATGAATTACTATGGGGGATGAATTACTATATGGGGGATGAATTACTATGGGGGATGAATTACTATGGGGGATGAATTACTATATGGGGGATGAATTACTATATGGGGGATGAATTACTATGGGGGATGAATTACTATATGGGGGATGAATTACTATGGGGGATGAATTACTATATGGGGGATGAATTACTATGGGGGATGAATTACTATATGGGGGATGAATTACTATATGGGGGATGAATTACTATGGGGGATGAATTACTATGGGGGATGAATTACTATATGGGGGATGAATTACTATGGGGGATGAATTACTATATGGGGGATGAATTACTATGGGGGATGAATTACTATGGGGGATGAATTACTATGGGGGATGAATTACTATATGGGGGAATGAATTACTATGCTTACTATGGGGGAATATTACTATACTTACTATGGATGACACATACACATCATTCATCTACTCTTGGTCCGGCCCCCGGGTCCAATATATGAACCCATTGCGGCCCTCAAGTCAAAAAGTTTGCCCACCCCTGGGATAGGGTGTTAGCAGCATATAGAAATTAGGTTCCATATTAGCGCAGGGGGATCTCTGCCACCAGTAGGCTGAAAATGTCATTATTTTACTTTAAAAATTTAAATAAAATCTTTGTAATGTTGAAATTGGCCAAACTTATTAGAAGTGTCATTTTTCAACAGGTCAGTAGTTGGAAGGAGCAAAAGGTCCACATGAGACACAAAATTCTCCACTATGATGTCCCTGATTTAGGGCCACCAGTGTTTCCACATTGTGTCAATAACTTTAATTAGTTTACAATTTCAGCTGAAGACACAATAGCAACAAAGACAAATTAATATTGAATGACAAACCCTGCTGGGAGAAGGCAAGGAGAGGTGTGATAGTGTTAAATATGTAAATATGTTTTCTAAGTGGGTTTTTCTCTTCTTACAAGGAAACCTCAAACAGCCTTTTGAATATCAGTTCCTTTTGTGCCTTCAATGGGAGCCGGTTTTCCCAACCTATCTGTTCCTTTTATCTGGCCTAATTTTCCCCAGATGCCCTCTTTGTTTATCCGCTCCAGTCCCCCAAGCAGCATCGCCCTGTCTTCTCCCCTAAGCTTTGCATCTCAAAAGAAACCCCTTTCAGATGAAAAAAAAAAAATGACATCTCAAAGGCAGAAGGATTTCAATCTTATCAAGTGTGTACTGTGAATGTGAATCTATGGCTCCAGTGGAAGAAGAATATGCCTGGTTGCTAAATACACAGCTGATATACATACAAGTCAAGTGTTCATTTGCCAAAATATATATCATTCTTTTTTAGTTGAATACAACTCCCTTAGGGTGACACTCCGATTTAGAGCAGGCTTGTCCAACCCGTGGGCCACATGCAGCCCAAGATGGCTATGGACATGGCAAAATGCAAAATTGTAACCTTACTTAAAAATTATGATTTTTAAAATATGGGAGCCGTGGTTGCAATATGCCTTTCCCTCACTCCCCCCAGCTAGTCTGGGGATGTAATGGCGTTCGGTATTGGCGCTCTTGGACCCTTGCTCTTTGCCCCCCACCCCCCCCCCTTTTTTTTTCTCCTCTTTCTACCTTTTTCTCTCTCACTCTATTTTTGGTGTGACTGGACAGCTGCATTTAGTTGTTATAGTCAGTTACATTAATGTTTTGTAACTTATATGCCATTGATAGCCCCTGCGTGGGCGTACCTTTTGCCCTGTTAACGTTAGAGCACTGTTTTTCCTTTTTTTTATTTTGCATTTTGTTTATCTGTGCAATTGATAGCCCCTGCGTGGGTGCGTTTTATTGCCTTTGTTTTATACTGTTTAAAAAATTAATAAAAACCATTGAAATAGAAAAATTATGATTTTTTTTTTGGGGGGGGGTGAGGGGTTGTGTAAAAAATAAATTTAGCCCGGGTTCACATCAGTGCAGTGCGGTCAATCCCATGTGATTCGCACAAAAACCGCACCGCATTCCTGTACAAATCACATGCGATTTGTATGACGTGCGCTTGAAGCCATACATTTTGTATGGCTCTATTCGCACCGCACCCAAAACGTGCAGGACCCTTTTTTGGGTCCGCACTAGAATCGGATCGCACAGGTATTCACACCTATGCGATTCGATTCTGGACATCGCACCGCATTTTGTGGACCGCTTTCAGGGTTTTAACTTAACATACACACCCACAGCGGTTCGCATGAACGGGGTGCGATTCTGATGTGGTGAGGAATTTGCACTGAAAATGCTGCGAATTACGCACCGCATCAGTGTGAACCAGGGCTAACGCTTAACAAACACATACGGCTCAAGAAAAATGTGACATTGTCTCTATACTAATAGAGAAAAGCAAAACAGAGGGCGCACCGGCCTTGTGAATTACCTTTAAAAATATGTTTATTAAATTTAAAAGAAGGTATTCTACTCACAAAAGTACATGAATATAAGCCCATCATATGAGACCGCTCTGTCCAATTCGCACTGCGTTTCTGAAAGGTGAGAATGATGGACATCCAAAATGCCTGACGCGTTTCGAGGATTAGCCTCTTCCTCAGAGGCTCTGAGGAGGAGGTTAGTCCGCGAAACGCTTCAGCCATTTTGGATGTCCATCATTCTTATCACCATTCAGTAACGCAGTGCAAATTGGACAGAGCGGTCTCATATGATGGGCTTATATTCATGTACTTTTGTGAGTAGAATACCTTCTTTTAAATTTAATAAACATTTTTTAATGGTAATGCACAAGGCCGGTGCGCCCTCTGTTTTGTTTTTCTCTATTAGTACTTTTGGACTCCCCTTTTCTTTGAGGACAGCAAGGCGTGCATATTCCAAGACATTCGTTGTGTGGTCCCTATGACAGAGTCCATCCAGAAGCGCAGGAGTATTTGGGTTTTCCACTTTCACATCAGTGTTTCTTTAATGTGATAAGTTTTATCTTGCCAAAGAATAATCTCCCACACGTCATAATCACGCCTTATTCATGTCATCAGCGTCTGCCACCTACTTTATTGGCGAGTAACTATTATTAAGCATGAAGCACAACGAAGGGCAAAATTAGAACCAAAATTATCTGATGAGCACCTTTAGAATTCATTGAGCTTTGCTACTACATCCATCCAACCAAATGTTGATGCGTTTATCAAAAAGGACATCAATTATTGCACTAGTTTTATGTTGCCCTCTTTTAAAATAATAAAAAAAATGTTTTAAAAAATGAGGTTTATTACTCAGATAGGTACATTGACTATATCAGTGATCGTTACCTTGTGATCTGCCTGACTTTCTGCTAATCAGCTATCATTTTCCAGGATCGATAAAATGTGAAAATTGTCATCTAAACTGCCACTCGCATGACATAGCTGGCACATCTAAGTACCTTTGGGTGTCACTTGTACTATTCAGTATCCCCCCCCCCCACTTCCATAAAAAGATAGGAAAACAAAAATAAGAGAATTTAAGAGTGTAGAATTATCCATAATAATAGCGGTTATTGGGGAAAATAAGAAATTTCTATGACTCATGTTTGGGGGTTGCTATACACTCTATATGGAACTTTGTGGGTGTCTGGTTGCTCTTGCAACTGTTGGGGACAGTCATGGCAGCACGGGGGTTGCTGGCTCAAATAACAACCACGGCAACACCTGCCTGGAATTTGCATGTTCTCCCTGTGTCTGTGTGAGTTTCCTCCAGGTACTCCGGTTTCCTCCCACACTCCAAAGACATGCTGGTAAGTTAATTGACTGTCTAAATCAGCCCTAGTATGTGTATGTAATGTAATGATCCAAAACACACTGCAAAAGCAACACAGAAGCTTTTGAAGGAAAAGAAGTAGAATATCCTGCAATGGCCGAGTCAATTACCTGATCTCAACCCAACTGAGCATGCATTTCACTTGCTGAAATCAAAACAAAAATCCAGAAAAATCCACAAAAAGAACGACTGAAGACAGCTGCAGTTAGAGCCTGGCCTGGCTCCAGACTTCAGGCAAAGCATCAGAACAGGAGGAAACCCAGTCTTTGGTAAGGTCCATGGGTTCCAGACTTCAGGCAAAGCATCAGAAAGGAGGAAACCCAGTCTTTGGTAAGGTCCATGGGTTCCAGACTTCAGGCAAAGCATCAGAAAGGAGGAAACCCAGTCTTTGGTAATGTCCATGGGTTCCAGACTTCAGGCAAAGCATCAGAACAGGAGGAAACCCAGTCTTTGGTCATGTTCATGGGTTCCAGACTTCAGGCAAAGCATCAGAACAGGAGGAAACCCAGTCTTTGGTAAGGTCCATGGGTTCCAGACTTCAGGCAAAGCATCAGAAAGGAGGAAACCCAGTCTTTGGTAAGGTCCATGGGTTCCAGACTTCAGGCAAAGCATCAGAACAGGAGGAAACCCAGTCTTTGGTCATGTTCATGGGTTCCAGACTTCAGGCAAAGCATCAGAACAGGAGGAAACCCAGTCTTTGGTAAGGTCCATGGGTTCCAGACTTCAGGCAAAGCATCAGAAAAGGAGGAAACCCAGTTTTTGGTAATGTCCATGGGTTCCAGACTTCAGGCAAAGCATCAGAATGGAGGAAACCCAGTCTTTGGCCATGTCCATGGGTTCCAGCCTTCAGGCAGTCATTGCCAGTAAAGGATTCTCAACAAAATATTAAAAATGAACATTTTATTTATAATTATATTCAACTGTCCAATTAATTTTGGTCTCTTGAAAATGAGGGGATGGCTACTCTTAAGAGCTGTAATTCCTAAACCCTTCCTCCAGTTTGGATGTACATATCCTCAAATTAAACCTGAGAGTGCGCACTTTCAGCATCATTATATAACTATAGCCTGAATATGTTTTGGTAAATACCTGAAAAAAACTAAATTTGTGCCTGTGTCCAAATATATATGAACCTAACTGTATGAATGAGTTAGGGACCTTAGATTGTACGCTCCTTGAGGGTACAATGAAATGTGCACATACAATATATATGAAAAGCGCTGGGTAAATTGACAGCACTATATAAGTACTTGTAATTAATAAATAAATGCATAAAAAAAATGCAGGTGTATTGTTGGAAACATCCTAAAGATTTGTTAGACTAGGAACCAATGTGATAAAATCCACCATCAACACATTTCATGACGCAAAGTGCACCATTCCTGATAACTTTGTAACAACTCATAAAACTTTGCACATGTAAAGAATGTATCTAATGTGTTCCTAGTATAATAAATATTTACTATTTTTCAACAATTTAATGCATTTTTCCTGTTTTGGACTGTGTTGGAAACTCCGCTACACATGCTAATTTATTTTTCAATTTGGAAGTCCCAAATCCAAGGGTGCCCTGGTTTGAGAATATTAGCCCAGCTGTCCTGGATAAAAATAGTGCCTCAATGTCTCCGTCCTACTAAAGACCATTGTTGGTTTGAGGAGGCTCAGAACAACCGTTTCCATATAGAAAGGCAGCTGTAGAGAAAACCAGTCTTGATGAATTACGCATACTAGAATGTCTCATGATTTGCAATAAAGTCACTAAAAAATAGGATACCTCTTTGCTGACATAATTCTCCAAAATACCAGACTAAAAAAGGCCAAAATTCCCTTAGGGGAAGACTCCCACTTACATTACAACAACTTCTTTCTCTGGCCTCTAAATGCAGGGGATCAAGTCTACCACCGGTGTTCTATCACTGTAAGAGGCCCAGATGGGGGCCATGTTTATACTTTCTTCCAATGTGAAAGAATTTAACAATGTGAGAACGAAAACATTAAAGTATCAATTTACATCAGCAGAACCAGCAATAAAGTGGCACTCTATGAAGCGGCGGTCAAAAGCGTAGATACACTGGTCAAACAGCTTCTCAAAAACCCCTATTAAGTCTCGGAGAGGCCTTTTCTTATGGACTACATAGCTGCTTTACTTTGAAAAGGGGGACCATAGTTTTATATGCTACAATTATTTCTTGTCTGGTCTATGGTAGGTGTATACATATTTGTGCAGTGATCCAGCAGTCAGGATAAAACCAAAAAGAAAAAAAAAAAAGATACAAATAGATGATGTTGAATATTTACCAGTCCAACAGGCAGCGTGTCCAATCCTTGCTCTCTTTGCAGAGATACCTGATGCTTTGGATGTGTCCCTTTTCCCTATGTACTGTGGGTTCACCCACTGGGTGCTATGTCACTGCTGTAGATGGCAGTAGGTGGAACCACAGCAGGGGGCATCCGGAAACCAGCAACACCCATAACTCTTCAAGGGGCAAAGCCTGGATTTGCAGGTTGCTTCTGTAGGAAGTGACAGGGTCTCTTTATAGTAGAACACTGGCTATATTTTGTACTTGATTGGGCAATGGCTAAAGTGTCACCACAGCGTCACTTGTACAGAATATATCCTGTAACAGAGGAAGCAATCTACTTCCATTTCTAGCAATATGTAGGTCTGCTTCCCTTCAACCTTTCTGTGGGTCGAATACCCGCTCCCCTCTGCCATTGCTCCTCTCTATGGCACACTCCAAGTGTGGAATACCTGCTGTGGCCAAGAGATTTTCATCACACGGGCTGTTGGAAAGTTAAGCATATTTCCCTTTTTTTTTTTACAGAGTGTTCCTTTAGCACAAGTGACTATCTTGACAGGGTCACTTTAAAACCACAGGAAGGTATGTTAGGGCAGCACAGTGGCTAAATGGTTAGCACTTCCCACTGGCAGTACTAGGGTCGTTGGATCGAATCCCAGCCATGGAACCACCTGCCTGAAGTATGCATGCTCTCCCTGTGCCTGCGTGGGTTTCCTCCAGGTACTCTGGTTTCCTCCCACACTCCAAACACATGCTGGCAGGTTAGAGAGAAAACAGGTGGAGCACACACCTAGTGCATTATCCAAGGTTTATTGTAGGAGTGAAAGAATAATAAAAACATACAGACGAAGCATGTATCTAAACAGCATAGAAAAATGACAATGGCCACAACGGCAGGCAAGGTGTTCTGTCAGTGCGGTCAAAACTGACGCGTTTCGGGGACGCATTTCGCCTCAGGCATCAACAGCAAGGCTCCTACTTTCCATTCATCACACATCTGCATCAGAGGCTGGTCATCAGCTCTGAGGAAAGGGATTCGTCCCGAAACGCGTCAGCCATTTGACCGCACTGACAGTGAGAACACCTTGCCTGCCGTTGTGGCCATTGTTATTTTTCTATGCTTTTTAGATACATGCTTCGTCTGTGAGTATGTTTTTATTATTCTTTCACTCCTACAATAAACCTTGGATAATGCACTAGGTGTGTGCGCCACCCGATTTCTCTCTATCCAGTGGCTGATTTCCCCGTCTGAGGAGGGCTGCACCCCTGAAGCATTTCCTTTGGTTGTCGCTGTCCTGGTACCCTTGGCTTCCCTTTTGGCTGTGCATATCCTGAGGCACTGGAGAGTACATACGATATCTGATGCTGGCAGGTTAATTGGATCCTGTCTAAATTGGCCCTAGTATGTGTATGTGTTGGAGGGCAACATGTTTCTATATCAGACATTTATGGAGTCTTACTGCATGGTTGCCAAATAATTCTTTAGCAACCGTGCAGTAAGACTCCATAAATGTTTGATATAGAAACATGTTGCCCTCCAACAGTATGTATGAATGTGAGTTAGGGACCTTAGATTGTACGCCCCTTGAGGGTTAGGGACTGATGTGAATGTACAATATATATGTGAAGTGCTGCGTAAATTGATGGCGCTATATAAGTACCTGAAATAAATAAATGTTATGCTAGGACTCACTTAACCTCTTGCCGTCCGCCTGCTGTTTATAAACGGCAGGGCGGTGGCAGTCCAGGGGCGGGTTGCTGTTCCTAAACGGCACCCGCCTTTTCTAGCTGTGCGTGCTCCCTGGGAGCGCGCACCACCGCGGTCCGGTGCCCGCTGTGTCCTCCGGACACAATCAAACACCGATCGTCGGACGGGACCTCTGTACGAGGTCCCGATCATGTGATCACTGATTGGCCAATCAGTGATCACATGCAAAGTAGTAAGCAAGATGTCACTTCTGACATCATTGCTTACTACGTGTGAAATCTGTGAATGATCACAGAGGTCACATGGTACAAGGCTATTCACAACAGCCTTGTACCATGTGACAAGCTGTGACCAATCACAGCTCACTCAGTACTTCTCAATGACTGCAAGAATGCAGACAGAGAGAAAGAGAAATGATTGCTTTTACATCCTATATGGGTGTAAAAGCAAACAGTGTAAAAAAAAAAAAAAAAAAAATCTTCATCACCCCCCACAAGTAGTAGTGTCACCATGGTGACACTGTACTGCTAGGGTAACAGTATGTAAAAAAAAATAAATAAAAAATTATATAAAAAAATAAAATAAAAATGTAAAAAAAAATGTTTAAAAATTATAATTTTTGGTTATAAACTAATTTGGATTTTTTTTTTACTAAAAAAATAACGGAATAAATTTTGGCCAAGATTTATGATGAAATATTATTTATTTGCAAAATTTTATTAAAAAATAAAAAACTTTCAAAATTTTTGGACTTTTTCATTTACATAGTAAAAAAAATAAAAATCCCAGCGGTGAATAAATACCACCAAAATAAAGCTTTATCTGTCTCAAAAAAATGGTAAAACATTCATATGGGTACAGTGTTGCATGACCGCACAATTGTCATTCAAAGTGTGATAGCGCTGAAAGCTGAAAATTGCCCTGGACAGGAAGGGGGTAAAGAGATTTCTTTGTACTTCCTATCCTGGAGATAGTGTATCTGTGTGTAAGGGAGTCTCCAGGTTTGAGTAAATGCTGAATTTAGCACGAAACGCGTCACCTTTTAATGTTTCGGTCATACCTGTGATGTCATTTTAATTCTTCAATAAAGATACCAAAGAGTGCAGCAATATTCCGGATTTGCACGTTACTGAATCTCACAGACGAGCTGTGCAGCACCCTGGGTTCCAGTTCACAACATGTGAGAGTCGGTCACTCACCTAGGTAGGCATTATTTTGGCTTTACTGATCCAGGCAGTCCTGCTTATTTCACATTTCAGCTGGTATGATGCGGGGGTGACTAGAGTAACAAGTAAATGTAAAGCAGTTAGGCTTTTTGCACACGGGTGTATTTATGCATACATCTGTGCTATGGGCCGCCTTTGTCTGCACATGACTGAATACAGACAGTGTGAATGAGGCATAATATCCAACACATAATGTATATGAGAGACCCTCAGCGCAACGGACCTCCTATAAAACAAGTATTGCAGCTAGCATGTACTGTGTTCCCACATGTAAACCATAAATCAAAAAAAAATGCAGCGCAGTACTATAAATTCAAATACTAATATTAAGCTGGGCTCCCTTCTTTTTTATTTTTTTTCTCTAATTTCGTTACATTGACTTGTTCCATCTGAATGTGTTTGTAACACTTTAACCATTAGCTGCCTGGCCAATGGCCGTTTGGCGGCTTCAAAAGTGTCTCTGCACTCCGGGTGCACGCCATTTGGCGTGCTCCCTCACATGCGCAATTTGCGCTAATGCAGAGCGGCGCAGCTGTGCGATCTGTCACCGGCCGTGCACCTCAGACACGGCCGATGACAGATCCGAGTACCGGCTCCCGTTGCTGGTACCATGTGACCTGCTGTGAACAATCACAGCAGGTCACATGACAGTTGTATACAATGGATGGCTTCATTCATGATGCCATCCATTGTATACTAGTGCCTAGCTGTGAATGGTCACAGCTAATCACATGCACATGTCATGTGATTAGCTGTGACCAAATCACAGCTAAGCACAAAAAAAAAAAAAAAAAAAAGCTGAATGAATCGACTTCATTCAGGTAAATGCTTGCTTATAGCAAAGTAATTCTTTGCTATAAGCAAAGGGTGTAAAAAAAAAAAAAAAAAAAAAAAATACTGATCACTTCCCCAAAGTAGTACAATGTTACTATGGTAACATTGTACTACTTTGGTCATAGTAAAATGTGAAAAAAAATCTTTAAAAAAATGTAATAAAAAATTAAATATAATAAAAAAATTAAAAAAAATTAAAAAAAAATATATATTTTTTTTTCATACTGTCACCAGTCAGTGTCCCTGTTCACCGCCATGCCAGTTATATGATGACGCTGTACTGCACTGGTGACAGTATGTAAAAAAAAAAAATAGTGAAAATAATTTTTTAAATTTTTTCATTTTCCGAAAAATTATGACAAAAAAATACAACTTCAAAAAATTCGCCATGCCTCTTATGAAGTACGTCGGACTGTCTACTCTGCAAAAAGGGGTCATTTGGGGATATCTGTACTATTCTGACATTCTTGGACCTCAAGAAATTAGATTGGCCGTCAGTACTTCAGGATTGATCAATAATCAGATCTATACCATAGTTTGTGAACTCTATAACTTTCCTACAAACTAAAAAATACATCCTAATTTGGGTTATTTTCACCAAAGACATGTAGCAGAATACATCTCGGCCTAAATTTATGAAGAACAATTATTTATTTGTAAACTTTTATAACAGAAACAAAGAAAAATTTGGGGTTTTTTTTCAAAATTTTTGGTCTTTTTTTGTTAATTTAGTAAAAAATAAAAACCCCAGCGGTGATTAAATACCACCAAAAGAAAGCTCTAGCTGTGTGAAGAAAATGATAAAATTTTAGTTTGGGTACAGTGTTGTATGACCGCGCAATTGTCATTCAAAGTGTGAGAGCGCTGAAACCTGAAAAATGGCCTGGGCAGGAAGGTGTAAAATTGCACGGTATTAAAACGGTTAAAAAAAAAAAAACTTTCTGAACAAAAAAAAAAATATCTGATTAAGAAAAGACTTCGGACAAGCAGCTGTGTCCATGCCGTTGTTGAATTCCCATAGACTGCCTGCATGCAGCACCTGGCAGCTCCAACCGCATCAACAAAATGGTCAATTCACAAAATACGGGCCTCAGCGCCTGTGTGAATGAGGCCTTAAGCTGGAGTTCAACTTTAAAACTAGATCATACTTTTCCATGACACCTCGATCCACTTCAAGCAGCACCCTGCAAAAACGGTGAATATTTTTACATTATGGCTGAGCAAGAGGTTGAAAACGGTTTCTGCGGTGAAGAATTAGCAGCCGCCGTTGACTAGGAACAAACAGGTTAAGAGAGTCTCATAAATAACCCCCGGCTAGGTGGTGTAAAGCTTTAAAGATATCAACACTCATACCTTAATCCTATAGTGAGGCAGAAACTAATTTAAATTAAATAGCAAGAATACAAGAGCATATTTTGGCACATGATAAATCAGGCTGTTTAAAAATGCATTTGCAAGGGAAATAATTGTAATCGAGGCCGGAGCTCGAACGAGCAGCTCCACGCGTCCAGACTGACAATGGCTAAGTGTGCGGCTACAACGTGGCTTCAGTCTCAATATTATTGTTTTACCTTAATATACTCCTCCTAAAAATAAATGTGCTCCAAAAATGCTGCAGGACAGAATCATGGGTGTAAACATCCACTCAAATCTAGAATTTTAACATGATAATGTAACTGCAACATCGTTTTTCTATATTTTTCTCCAGCATTTGTTAAAATCATACCTGGTGATCTAGCCATGAAAGCCCGTGTTCAGGCACTTCCTGGGTGACAACGCTCAGTCTAGGTCTTCTAACTTTTCTCCTGCGTTGTCACCCTGCTACACAGGCTTCTAATTGAGACTGTAAGTAGCTGCTTCAAAAGTATATTATTCTGGTATGGTCCACAGTTGTCCACATCAGAAAATCTACACAGAGAAATGCCAAGCAGCCATCAATGAGTGTACTTTATTGAAGAATGGTATTCTTTAAAATCGTGTACTGCTTTTTTCATCCTTTTCCACCTCAGTGCTGTTGCTCTCCATAGGCCTATTTCAGCCTCTCCTTGTCTAGATGCTCGCCCCAGGGCCGGTTGCACATCATTGCTTTGGACCATCTTCACAATGGTGAGAATTGTCCGCACAATATACAGTATAATTCAGCATGGCCTCTTGTGTTCAGCCTTCAGGGGGCGGCTGGGCGGCAACCCAGCAGCGCAAGAAGAACGATCACATCATAAAAGACCAAGCGCAATGTTTTGGAGCCGTGCAGGACCCCTTCATCAGGTATGTGATGAAGGGGTCACATGCCTGATGATAGGTCCTGCACGGCTCTGAAACATTGTACTTGGTTCTTTGTGATGTAATCATTCTTCAGTGAAAGCTTTGGATGACATTTGATGATCCGTGGTGTGTTGGTAAATATGAGCACTGATCTGTAATGTCTCCAGGGGGTAGTTGCTGCAGCACCCATTACTTTTGAGCCCATTTCGGGAACATGTGCGATTGTAAAATAGACAATATATAAAGTGACAACCCAGGGGCATGTCTGCAAAACAGTTGTCACACCATAAAGTATCTGAACAAAGACCGTGAAGGCAGAATCAGTTTTCTCACAAATACAGTATGTGTTTAAAGTGTTACTAAACCCAGGACCCTGCATTCACTATATCCGCTCTCCCTGGACCCTGCATTCACTATATCCGCTCTCCCCGGACCCTGCATTCACTATATCCACTCTCCCCGGACCCTGCATTCACTATATCCGCTCTCCCCAGACCCTGCATTCACTATATCCACTCTCCCCGGACCCTGCATTCACTATATCCGGTCTCCCCGGACCCTGCATTCACTATATCCACTCTCCCTGGACCCTGCATTCACTATATCCGCTCTCCTCGGACCCTGCATTCACTATATCCGGTCTCCCCGGACCCTGCATTCACTATATCCGGTCTCCCCGGACCCTGCATTCACTATATCCACTCTCCCTGGACCCTGCATTCACTATATCCGCTCTCCTCGGACCCTGCATTCACTATATCCGGTCTCCCCGGACCCTGCACTCACTATATCTGGTCTCCCCGGACCCTGCATTCACTATATCTGGTCTCCCCGGACCCTGCATTCACTATATCTGGTCTCCCCGGACCCTGCATTCACTAGATCCGGTCTCCCCGGACCTTGCATTCACTATATCTGGTCTCCCCGGACCCTGCATTCACTATATCCGGTCTCCCCGGACCCTGCATTCACTAGATCCGGTCTCCCCGGACCTTGCATTCACTAGATCCGGTCTCCCCGGACCTTGCATTCACTAGATCCGGTCTCCCACTGTACAAAGAATATGGAAACAATTATTTGAGCAAATAAAAACTGCTAAATACTTTTTCTCATCAGCAGTATATAGCAGTCTTGTGACTTCTATCAGTGTCCAGCAGAGCACTGGTTAAAGCTTTTAGGAGTTTTCATTGTGTTGAGAGGTGGCATTTGTGGGGGCCACAAGGGTGTAAGAATTGTACAAGGAGGGGAAATTTGGGGTGTGTGCTAGGAGTAGTGATTTAGGGAGATTTGTGTTGGGAAGGGGGATGGGGAAAAAAGGATTTATTTGTGCTAGAAAAGGTAAGGTGTTACAGGGTGGGGGGATTGTGCTAGGGGGGGATTTTGGAGGGAGGGATTTGTGCTAGTAGGGATGATTGGAGGGAGTATTCTTGATAGGAAACCAAACTGGGGGGGATTTGGGGGATGAGGAGGCAAAGATTTACGCTGGGAGGGGGGATTTCAGCAGGGCCTATGCATGCTGATTAAAAAAAAATTGGGGGGATTTTTGCTGACACCAAATGCTCATACATCTTGGGGGGGGAGTGCAGTTTGGAATGCTCGCCCTGGGCTGTAGCTGACGTTGTCCCAGCTTTCCATAGGACTTTGAAGGTAGACCTCCCTAAACATTGTAAGGGTATCAGACTCCTGGTATTAATGGATTCTTAACCGCGCTCTAATATTACCGTGTTGATAATATATATAGAAATGCTGCTAATTAATCTATACTGCGATAATATTAACTTATCCACCACATTACCAAGGTTGATCAAAATATATCATCACAGTAGTAAATAAATTAAATAAAAAATGTGATTGAATCCAATCGTGCTGATTTTACAATATAAAAAATATATAAATTAATTCATAGAATTCACTGTGCCAATGTGAAAAAACAAAAAATAAAAAAAAACTTTGGAGTATTTCTTTAAAACTAAATAAATTAATAAAATAAGATGTGAAAGTGATGCATAAAACAAAAAATAAATACAAAATAAAACAAATGAAAATTTAAAAAAAAAAATATATATATATAAATTAATAAAGTTCAGCCGCAAAATGGTGCATAAAAAAGGATTGTGCAAAAAAGTGCAAAAAACAGTGCATAAAAAAAAGATTGTGCAAAAAAGTGTTTCAAAAAGTTCAGCAGGTAGAAGGTGCTGGTGATATACTCTCCTTTCAAGCTGCTTATGGTGGTGTGAATGGAGACCTACGGATTGTCTTCTGAGCCTGTACAAGCCCAAGGATTTTCCCCTCTTTGAAGCTCTCCTCACTCCAATGGTTTCAATAATATACACGCATGTATTGTAATATAAACCGCTGAATGCGGTAATGATCAGCCTCACAGGAGCGCTGGCTCACTCTGTCTGTACTCGCTGTAATGATGATCCAGTGCGATCCGATACGTGGTGACGTCACTGCCCCTCCCCAACGTGTTGCGCTACAGGGAAAAATGTAGCTTCGTCTGGGGGATGTAGTTTTTTTATTTCATTTATTTACCACTGTGATGATATATTGTGATCAACCTTGGTAATGTGGTGGATAAGTTAATATTATCGCAGTATAGATTAATTAGCAGCATTTCTATATATATTATCAACACGGTAATATTAGAGCGCGGTTAAGAATCCATTATTTCCATGTAATTTACATCTTATGAGGGTGAGAAAAATTCCGGCGATCTAATATACTGTATCTTAGTCTCCAGTGGTTCACAGGTTCATTCAAATAAGACTCCTGGTATTGTCGAGTCAATGTGTCAAAAGTTCTTGTGAGTCAGCCAATAGGAACACATTACTAGGTAACATTTTAACCCCTTGCCGATCACCTCACGTAGGAGTACAGCGGCAAGGCGGCCTCTCCGCGCTGGATCATGTATCTAATAGTAGCACAGAGACGAATAGCAAAAAATGGCCTGGTCAGGAAGGTTGTAAAACTTTCCAGAGGGCAAGTGGTTAATGAAAGCCGCAGAAAGACTAAAAACAAGTTTAAAAATGACGTTAGCACGTTAAATCTTATATGGAATGGTAGTGAGTGGGGTTCGTTGTGCTTTATTATGGAAAAAAATAGCATATTGTGCTTCAGGAAAGCTCAGACCAATCCGTCAGCCTCTGGTAAACTCCGAACACTTCCCCGAATGACAGACCAGGCCTGAGATTTTACTCCACCGCTTGTTTAGATCACATCTGGCCTGTAAAAGCTGCGCTCTGCGGCCTCCGGAGCACTGAAAGACGTTCCTGCTGGCTCTGGGTGATCTCACCGGCCTCAGTTTACACAGTGTCAGATTACGGGGCCTAACTTGGGGAAACACTTCAGGACAAGTGCTTTAACCCTTCCCAGGCCACAGCAGCTCATCTGGCTCCAAACGCAGGAGGTCGAAGGTCAGCAAACATTTCAGTAACAGGATCACCGGCAGTCTGGAGGAATGCCATGATTGGAACTGGCTATGAATGTTGATTTATTTATACTCTCTCGGGCTGCTCCAGCTCTTGCGTGGGTGAAAATTATTACAGAGAGGGCGTTTGTTGGGGAAATGTTCTGGAATCATGGGGCTGAGAACAAAACAAAGAGACTCAAATCCTGCATGAGGCAACAGTTAACGATCTTCAAATTACAGCCGGTCTTCCGTCAAGACAAAAGTCTTCCATAGGCAGATAGATCAGGTTACCTGTACTTGGCAATCGATTTAATTGTGAGCTGAAAAAGGCCATGGACTCAAGTTTTAACCATTTGCCGCACTTTGACATTTTTAAAATGTCCTTGATTTTAGGTGGTCAAAACAAATACGGTATAATTTTTATTACCCGGCGATTGGCTGCTCATCAAATGTCATCTGGAAAGCTCTACAGCACTTTTACAAAAATGAAAAGGAACCCCCCTCCCCCTCCAAATAGAATATCGATAGGTTTATCAATATTTTCTTTTTTAACCACTTCCCACCCCGTGTAGTGTAAGAATCAGGGACGGAGTGACCATTTGGAAACTTGGGCACTGCCCGATGGCCCGGGGTCAGTAGGGGGCCCCATTAGATGCCCCTGGTTCCTTTTTCATAGGCTTTTTTGAGTTTGGGCAAGGACACAGGGGCCCCATGATCCCCTATTGCCCGGGGGCCCCATGAGCAGTCAGTCCACCCCTGGTAAGAATACAACCGGGTGGGCATTTTCCAGTTCTGGAAGAATGTCCAGGGACGTCCTCCCCCTCACACGCAGTGGTGCGATCCGGCAAGGACAGTGGATCACAGTGCTCAGCACCACGCCATTGGGATCAGCAAGGTAACACATAGCTCCCAACTGTCCCTGAATTCGAGGGACTGTCCCTGATTTGGAACAAAGTCCCTCCTTCCTCCTGGTTTGTCCCTCACTTTGATTGGATCTATATAGTTGTATATAAAATGGACTTTTTATCATTTTTATCTTTCAAAAAGTGTTTCCCACTGCTAAACCTTTTATCTAATCTCTAAAATTGCTGCATTTGTAAATTTCAAAAGCCAGTATAAAGGAACAGTAGTGGGAAAAAAAAGCAATTGTGGGTTTAACTAATCCTTTTTTGTAGAATTATCCTTTATGAGGGCGTGGCAGGGGGTGTGTCCTGTGCCTACATACTTTTGCTAATAGGTGTCCCTTACTCCGATCTCAAAAAGTTGGGAGGTATGATATCTCTTAGATTGTAAGCTCCCAGGATCAGGGCCCTCCTAACCCTCTTGTATTGAACTGTATTGTTGCTGTAAGCTCGAAAGAGCAGGGCCCTCGAACCCCTCGTGTATTGTATTGTTCCTGTCTTGTCTCATGTTCTGTCCCCCTTGCTTTTGTACAGCGCTGAGGAAACCCTTTGGCGCTATATAAATACTGTATAATAATAATATTGTCTCCCGTTATATTGTAAAGCGCTGAGCCAACTGTTGGCGCGATATAAATCCTGTATAATAATAATAATCATGCAGTCGCTAGGAACAATCACAGAGATCACAAGATAACATGTAAACAAAACTGTCATGAATGGCTTTTTTTATTCATGGCAGCTTGCTTACTATTGTGATATCGGTGATAGGTCACAGTGGCCATTTACCATGTGATAGCTGTAACCAATCACAGCAATCGCAATAGTAAGCAAGCTGTCATGAATGAAAGCCATTCATGACAGTTAAAAAGGATTGCGGTTCCAGTGATCCCTGTCATAAGCAAATCACAAAAAAAAAAATCCAGATCAACTTCCCAAAGTAGTACAGCGTCACTATGGTGACACTGTACTACCCTGGTCATAGTTTGCGAAAAAAATTTGTAAAAAAAAAAAGTTATAAAACTGAATAAAAATGTGTATTTTACATACTGTCACCAGTCAGTATCTCTGATCACTACCACACCAGTTACATACTGTCACCAAAGCAGACGCTGTACTACTCTGGTGACAGGATGTAAAAAAAAAAAAGCAAAAATGGGAAAGAGACAAATTTTATTTCTTTACTTTCTAACAAATTGTGACAAAAAATTACAACTTTGAAAAACTTACCATGCTTCTTACTACATACATTGGACTGACCATGCTTCTTACTACATACATTGGACTGACCATGCTTCTTACTACATACATTAGACTGACCATGCTTCTTACTACATACATTGGACTGACCATGCTTCTTACTACATACATTAGACTGACCATGCTTCTTACTAAATACATTAGACTGACCATGCTTCTTACTAAATACATTAGACTGACCATGCTTCTTACTAAATACATTGGACTGACCATGCTTCTTACTACATACATTGGACTGACCATGCTTCTTACTACATACATTGGACTGACCATGCTTCTTACTAAATACATTAGACTGACCATGCTTCTTACTAAATACATTAGACTGACCATGCTTCTTACTACATACATTGGACTGACCATGCTTCTTACTACATACATTGGACTGACCATGCTTCTTACTAAATACATTGGACTGACCATGCTTCTTACTAAATACATTGGACTGACCATGCTTCTTACTACATACATTGGACTGACCATGCTTCTTACTAAATACATTGGACTGACCATGCTTCTTACTACATACATTGGACTGACCATGCTTCTTACTAAATACATTGGACTGACCATGCTTCTTACTAAATACATTGGACTGACCATGCTTCTTACTACATACATTGGACTGACCATGCTTCTTACTACATACATTGGACTGACCATGCTTCTTACTAAATACATTGGACTGACCATGCTTCTTACTAAATACATTGGACTGACCATGCTTCTTACTAAATACATTGGCCTGACAATGCTTCTTACTAACTATATTGGACTATCTACTTTTCAAAAAGGGGTCATTTGGTGGGGAATTTGCACTGTCCTGATATTTTAGGGTCTCAAGATATGAGGCTGTCAGTGCATCAGAATTGATCAATTTTCTAATATTTATCCCATAGTTTGTAGACTTTATAAATTTTACACACAGATTTCACAGTTATTTTTACCAAAGAAAATGTTGCAGAATACATTTTTGCCGAACTTTATGAAGAAAGATTTGCAAAATTTAATAAACAAAAAGAAAAAAAACAATTTGTTTTCCCATTCATACACCAAAAAAAAAAAAAAAAAAACCCTTGTGGTGATTAAATACCAACAAAAGAAACCTCTGTTTCTCAAAAAATAATAATAAAAATGTAATTTGTGTAGTGTTGCAAGACTGAGTCATTGGCATTCAAATTGTGACAGTGCTGAAAACTTGGAAATGGCCTGGTCAGGAAAGGGGTGAAAAGGTGGTTAAAGAAAAAGTTTGATTGCTTTCCAGAGAGACAAGAGGTGACAGTACAATACACATCCATTTACAGTACAGGGGCGGACTGACCATTTGGAAACTTGGGCACTGCCCGAGGGCCTGGGGTCAGTAGGGGGCCCCATGAAATGCCCCTGGTACCTTTTTCATAGGCTTTTTTGAGTTTGGGCAAGGACACAGGGGCCCAAGGATCCCAAATTGAGGGCCCGGGGTCAGTAGGGGGCCCCATGAGATGCCCCTGGTACCTTTTTCATAGGCATTTTTGAGTTTGGGCAAGGACACAGGGGCCCCATGATCCCCTATTGCCCGGGGGCCCCATGAGTTGTCAGTCCGCCCCTGTTACAGTATATGAGAAAGTATTCTATACAAGATTTGCTAGTTCTATAGCTAGGAACGCCTAACCTTGATGAGCAATATACATTATCATTGTCAACGAAATTACTGACACTGTCAAACCAAGCCAGAGAGATAGCAATATTATCCATGTTACTTACTTGCTGTACTTCACTTTCTCCATTTGAAATTTTCTCTGTATATACAAATGAATTGAATATTTTCTGAAACACAAAAAGAGAAAAAAAAAAGTGTAAGAGAATGAGACGTAAAGACCTTAGCCAGGTTTATATATAGTCCTTTGGGCTATTATTATTATACAGGATTATATTATGAACTACAACTGTCAGAATAAGGCTCCATGCACACGGGGCGTTTTAAGAACGCTGATAACATTAACTGTGTAAAGTCACGTTAAAAACATGAGTTTTTCAGCGTTTTTTCATTTGCGTTTACAAGAGTTTTTTTTTTTTGTCTTTTACAGAAAAAATTTTTTTTTGGGTAAAATAAAATACAAAAATGCTGGTTTGCCGTGATTTCCCGCATTTCGGTGTTAGAGCGTTTTTACAGCTAAAAAACTCACTAGTCCTGAGTTGTTTTTTTTTCCAGCCAAAAAAAAAACGTCCCTGCCAAAAACCGCTGATTCCCGTCTATGTGTGCATGGACACATAGGATAACATGCTGAGGGGGTTTACTGGCTGCAGAAAAAACAGCCGCTGTAAAATGTCCCGTGTACACGAGGACTTAGAATTATAGGCCTGCCTAACGCTAACTAAAAGGTTCTACGAGCTTTTACATGTTAACCCCTTTTCAGACGCCTGCCAGTCGCCCGACCCCAGCCAGTCATCGCCCCACTTTCCCCTGGTCCTTGCACTTCTTTGCTGCCAGAGCCTTTTTTCTCCACATGGACATTTTAGGCACGATGATTTAGTAAAACCCCCAAACATGTGTGCGTGTTTTGTTCCTCCTGTCTTCTTAAACAGTTTATAAATTAATAAAAACATTGAAATACAACCCCCCCCCCCCACACACACACTTTTTTTTTTAAAGCAGGGACCCTGGAGAATAAAATACAAATTTTTATGTTATAAATTAGCATAACCATTTCTCAAAAACACACTTGAGATCATTTTAGTGCAAATAAAATCATGTTACACATTTATTTGGTAAACTATAAAAGGAGGTTGGAAACAATAAATGGATACCAGACATGTCCAGCTTTAAAACTGCAGGCTCCTGTGAAACTCTGCCTTTACAGGTAATCATTTTAGAGTTAGCCATGAATGGCAGCCCTAGAGTCATTGCTCTCAGTCTGACATGTGTGGTGATACCAAACATGTGTGGCACATACAATGATTTCATACACAGGTGCACCCAATGCATGCATTTACAAATGGATGTCCATGTATGTTGGGGAGGTGGCTTTAAATACATTTTTTTTATTTGTTACTTTAAAGCTCCATGCATACTAGCATAAAAAAAATGCTGCTGCTACGGGTGTGTAGTGGTTTGCGTTTTTTTTTTTTATGCCTCTAAGGCTACGTTCACACTAGCGCTGTGTGCAGGCGGCAGAGAGGCGTTTGGGAAGCGTTTTTACCGCTTCCCAAACGCCTCTGCCAATTCTGCACATTACAGCGCATGGTGCTGTTCTAACGGGAGCATTTGCGGCGAGGCAAAACGGACGCCTCTGGAGTCAGGAGGCGTTGAAGCCTCCTACTCTCGTCTATGGTGCCGCTCCGCAAACGCCCAGCCGGCGTTTGCGGTGCGGTTGCGGGGCATTTGCGGAGCGGTAACACCACTCAAACTGCATTATAGGCGTTTGTGGGGCGTTATTAACGCTCGGCAAACGCCTAGCAACCGCCGCTAAACCACGCATGCGGCGTTTGCAGAGTGTTAAAAAAACGCTCCGCAAACGCCGGACCAACGCTTGCCAAACGCTATAGGGGCGTTTGGCAAGCGTTGGCAAAACAGCCAAGTGTGAACGAGCCCTAAGAGCAAATGTTATCCTATGTGTCCATGCACACTTTGCAGTCTAGAGGCGTTTATAAGCTCAGATTATATATGATATGAATTTTTGTGACAAAATTTTGTGGCAGAAAAAAAAACAAAAAACAAAAAAAAAAACCCACACTAACCCTGGGTTCACATACGTGCGGCTCCATATATCGCATGTGATTCGCACAGGAACCGCACCGTATTTCTGTGCAAATCACATGCGATTTGTGTGCAGTGCGATCGGAGGCGTACATTTTGTATGGCTCTAATCGCATCACACCAGCACCAAAAACATGCAGGACCCACTAGAAGCGGATATCATAGGTATTCACACCTATGCGATCCAATTCTGCACATCGCACTGTGTTTTGCGGACCGCTTTCGGGGTGTTAACTTAAAATACACACCCGCAGCGGTTCAAGTGAATGGGGAGCGACTCTGATGTGGTGTGGAATTCGCACTGAAAACCCTGCGAATTCCGCACCGCATCAGTGTGAACCTGGGCCAAAAGCTCCAAAATGCTGCTAAGCGCAGGTGCCCAGCATTTTTTTTCCCTCTTAAAGGAGAAGTACAGCCAAAGCTCACTTTGTCAGGGAAGTCAGGTATGGGTGGTGTTTGGGGGGTCAGAGCAGACAGCATTGACTGACAGTCACTGCTCACAGCAGTGGTGAGAACCAAATGATCAGTGGTCATGATGGCTGAGTTCCCACCCTTAGAGCTGGCGGGGGGACAGATCCTCCTAGATAAGTATGATGTAAAAAAATAAAAATAAAACAATTTTATATATATATATATATATATATATATATATATATATATATTTTTTTTTATTTTTTTTTCCCCATGCTTCTCTTTTAAGAAAAAAGGAACTACCCAGACGCCCGCACCAAAAAAGCCTATAAACCGCTAAACCCTAAGCACTGCCAAACGCCTGCACACAAAAAAAAAAGTTAAATATGATTTTTTTTTTTTTAATCTAGGGTTTTTCTGTTTTTTTTAAGCTCTTAATATGTATGGAACCTAATTAAAAGAGCCATCGCTGGAGTTCTTGTAGACAAGAAATGGCTGCAAAGTGCATTTTATTTATAATAAAAAGGGGGGTGCAATTGTTTATGATATACAGTTCTTTACCAAACTAAATACCTTTCATTTAGAGTGTACATCACATCTCACGTTTTTCATACACAAAAAAAAAAACCCCTAAATTTAAATTCACTAATTCAGTTCATTTTGCTTAAAAAAAAAAAAAAAAAAAAGTCAGCAAGCTTCTGCAAGGGGAACTATATCCATCGGTTCTCCAGCGCCATGATTCCCCGGAGCTCTCCATCTGTTTCCATTAGCTGGGCTGAGATAACGTCACTCTCGCACATGCGCAGGAGTTCAGTCGTCCCGGCGTTGCTGAAATATAGTGTGAACAGACAGATAGGTGACTTTAATGCAGAAGAGCATGTTTGTTCTACATTAAAAATCCTGTCTGTTCTCAATTTTTTTTTTTTTTAAAGTAAAATTCCACTTGAAGAATAATGAGTATAATCAGAGCAGTGACTGTGCCCTTTGAACCTGTCAGATATACCCCTGGGCGTACATGTACCATATGATTACAACTGCTATAGGTGACCCCCCCCCCTCCCCCATTAAATGGAATACTGCAGCACACTTCCATCCTCTCAGCTGAAGGAAAACTTTTACATGTTTACTTGGACAGGTTTCTTTTGTTTAACCCCTTTCTGCCTGCTCCAGTGTCCCTTTAAAAAAGTTCTGAGGATCCAGGGGGTGAGGATCGGTGATCCTGTGACCACTGTGATTGGCTGTCAGCGGCAACATGATTGGAAGCTGGTCCTGCCTGGTCTCTGTTCTGGACGAATGCCTTAGGTGCAGTTTTAGCACAGAAACATCGTTCGCACAGTGACGCACTTTTACTACGGGACATGTGTTATGCGGGCCGTAGGTTAAGAAGATACAGCCTACATCATGTTTGGGTGGACTGAATCTTTTACACAGAAAATACAAAAATAAGAGTTTACACTGTTAATTACTCAACAACAATAGCATGAATGTTGGAAATAGAAGTAAACTCTAGAACAGTGTTTCTCAACCTTTCTAATGCCGCGACCCCTTAATACAGTTCCTCATGTTGTGGTGACCCCCAACCATAAAATTATTTTCGTTGCTACTTCATAACTGTAATTTTGCAGTGGGAGGACTAGCGCCCCATCACTGATGTCAGGGGGGGGGGGAACAGCGCCCCATCGTTGGTGTCAGGGGGGGGGGGAACAGCGCCCCATCGTTGGTGTCAGTGGGGGGAGGAACAGCGCCCCATCGTTGGTGTCAGTGGGGGGAGGAACAGCGCCCCATCGTTGGTGTCAGTGGGGGGAGGAACAGCGCCCCATCGTTGGTGTCAGTGGGGGGAGGAACAGCGCCCCATCGTTGGTGTCAGTGGGGGGAGGAACAGCGCCCCATCGTTGGTGTCAGTGGGGGGAGGAACAGCGCCCCATCGTTGGTGTCAGTGGGGGGAGGAACAGCGCCCCATCGTTGGTGTCAGTGGGGGGAGGAACAGCGCCCCATCGTTGGTGTCAGTGGGGGGAGGAACAGCGCCCCATCGTTGGTGTCAGTGGGGGGAGGAACAGCGCCCCATCGTTGGTGTCAGTGGGGGGAGGAACAGCGCCCCATCGTTGGTGTCAGTGGGGGGAGGAACAGCGCCCCATCGTTGGTGTCAGTGGGGGGAGGAACAGCGCCCCATCGTTGGTGTCAGTGGGGGGAGGAACAGCGCCCCATCGTTGGTGTCAGTGGGGGGAGGAACAGCGCCCCATCGTTGGTGTCAGTGGGGGGAGGAACAGCGCCCCATCGTTGGTGTCAGTGGGGGGAGGAACAGCGCCCCATCGTTGGTGTCAGTGGGGGGAGGAACAGCGCCCCATCGTTGGTGTCAGTGGGGGGAGGAACAGCGCCCCATCGTTGGTGTCAGTGGGGGGAGGAACAGCGCCCCATCGTTGGTGTCAGTGGGGGGAGGAACAGCGCCCCATCGTTGGTGTCAGTGGGGGGAGGAACAGCGCCCCATCGTTGGTGTCAGTGGGGGGAGGAACAGCGCCCCATCGTTGGTGTCAGTGGGGGGAGGAACAGCGCCCCATCGTTGGTGTCAGTGGGGGGAGGAACAGCGCCCCATCGTTGGTGTCAGTGGGGGGAGGAACAGCGCCCCATCGTTGGTGTCAGTGGGGGGAGGAACAGCGCCCCATCGTTGGTGTCAGTGGGGGGAGGAACAGCGCCCCATCGTTGGTGTCAGTGGGGGGAGGAACAGCGCCCCATCGTTGGTGTCAGTGGGGGGAGGAACAGCGCCCCATCGTTGGTGTCAGTGGGGGGAGGAACAGCGCCCCATCGTTGGTGTCAGTGGGGGGAGGAACAGCGCCCCATCGTTGGTGTCAGTGGGGGGAGGAACAGCGCCCCATCGTTGGTGTCAGTGGGGGGAGGAACAGCGCCCCATCGTTGGTGTCAGTGGGGGGAGGAACAGCGCCCCATCGTTGGTGTCAGTGGGGGGAGGAACAGCGCCCCATCGTTGGTGTCAGTGGGGGGAGGAACAGCGCCCCATCGTTGGTGTCAGTGGGGGGAGGAACAGCGCCCCATCGTTGGTGTCAGTGGGGGGAGGAACAGCGCCCCATCGTTGGTGTCAGTGGGGGGAGGAACAGCGCCCCATCGTTGGTGTCAGTGGGGGGAGGAACAGCGCCCCATCGTTGGTGTCAGTGGGGGGAGGAACAGCGCCCCATCGTTGGTGTCAGTGGGGGGAGGAACAGCGCCCCATCGTTGGTGTCAGTGGGGGGAGGAACAGCGCCCCATCGTTGGTGTCAGTGGGGGGAGGAACAGCGCCCCATCGTTGGTGTCAGTGGGGGGAGGAACAGCGCCCCATCGTTGGTGTCAGTGGGGGGAGGAACAGCGCCCCATCGTTGGTGTCAGTGGGGGGAGGAACAGCGCCCCATCGTTGGTGTCAGTGGGGGGAGGAACAGCGCCCCATCGTTGGTGTCAGTGGGGGGAGGAACAGCGCCCCATCGTTGGTGTCAGTGGGGGGAGGAATAGCGCCCCATCGTTGGTGTCAGTGGGGGGAGGAATAGCGCCCCATCGTTGGTGTCAGTGGGGGGAGGAATAGCGCCCCATCGTTGGTGTCAGTGGGGGGAGGAATAGCGCCCCATCGTTGGTGTCAGTGGGGGGAGGAATAGCGCCCCATCGTTGGTGTCAGTGGGGGGAGGAATAGCGCCCCATCGTTGGTATTAGTGACACAAATGATGGAGCACTATTCCTCCCACTGACACCAATGATACTTACCTTGCTGACCCCTGCTCCAGCCTGGGCTCGCTCTCTCCCTCTCCTATCTACAGCCTGCAGCAGCAAAATTTGCACTTACCTGTCAGCTGTCTTCCTTCTCTGGCCTCTCTCTTCACTCGCTCCTGCAGCTCCCTCGATCTTCTTTGATCTACGCGTGCTGCCGCTCGGCTCCTCCTCTCCAAGCTCCACCTCCTCGCCGGTGATTGGCCGCCTGTGTGCCTCTCCTGAGCTACAGTTCCGGTGGCCAATCAGCGGCGAGGAGGCGGAGCTGTTGAGTGATCCCGGAGGCGTGGCCAGGTGACAGGGGCAGCATATCATCCCGCCCACAGATCGCCTGAGACAGAGGAGCGGTGTCTCGGTTCCTAAGACCATCGGAAATATGTATTTTCCGATGGTCTTAGGCGACCCCTGTGAAATGGTCGTTCGACCCCCAAAGGGGTCGCGACCCCCAGGTTGAGAACCGCTGCTCTAGAATGTTTCATTATGTTTTTAGAATCTGTAAGGCCTCATGCACACCTCTGGGTTCCGGAAATGCAGGCAGAAAAACTAGTTTCTGCTTTAGAAAATGCATGTAGAAATGCGTATTTCAGGCCACATTTTCAGAAACGCACTGAAAACACTGCAAAATGTGCAACGCACTTGCAATGTCATGTTTTCATTTGTTGCATGACAAGGAACGGAAAAAGCACTTGGCTCAGTGCCAAAAAAAAAAAAAAAGATCATATTTGAGCTTCAATGTCATTTTTGTTGGGATGGGAAACCCATTAGAGTGAAAGGGTTTCCCTCTGCTGGTGTGAATGGGGCCTCAAACATGGCCAAACTTCCGTCATATGAATGTGCCTTTGAAAACGATTAAACTATTCATAACTGAAAAGATTTGATCTCTGCTGTTTGTCTCAGGCTCCATGCACACTGGGGAGGCATTTTAATAACACTGGTAACGTCACATTAAAAAATGAGTTAATCATTTTGCCACTTTTTTCACATTTATAGAGGGGGGGGGGGGAGAGAGAGATATCGATCATTTTCCCCGGTACAAATTATTAGTAAGACCTCATCTGGAATATGCAGTTCAGTTTTGGACACCAATTCACAAAAAGAACATTGGGGAACAGGAGAAAGTACAGAGAAGGGCAACCAAACTGATAAGAGGCATGGAGGAGATCAGCTATGAGGAAAGATTAGAGGAACTGAATGCATTCTCTCTTAAGAGAAAAGAAAATTAAGGGAGGATATAATCAACATGTACAGTCATGGCCAAAAATATTGTCCCTCCTGCATTTGTCAGATAATGCATCACTTCACCCAGAATATTGTTGCAATTACAAATGTTTCGGCATTCTCATGTTTATTTCTTTTGTTTGTATTGGTATGACACAAAAAAGTGGAGAAACAAATCGACACATTCCATGGAAAACCCCAATAATGAACAAAATTATTTTCACCCTCAATTTATTATTTGCTAGAACACCAGCACTACAGCGCCGTGGCAGTTCATTGAAAACTACAAGCTCCAAGGAGCAGGGCCCTCGAACCCCTCGTGTATCGCACTGTATTATTATTGTACTGTCTCATGTATTGTCCCCCATTGTAATGTACAGCGAACTGTTGGCGCTATATAAATACTGTATAATAAGAACTACAAGCTGACAGGCGCTAAGGCTGTTGAGACTTGTAGTTCACTCACTCAAAACTTTGTGAATGAATGACGCAGCCACGTGGGTGACCCCGCACGGCCGCGCTGTTTTTAAAAACTGACAGCTTGTAAGGGGAACTTCTCTCTGTACTGTACTGGAGGAGGCAAATTGGGCAGAAGCTGCAGCATTGGGAACATGTTACCAAAAAACGGGTGGAACGTAATATGTTCCCAAAGGTGAACTTATCCTTTAAAAAAAAAAAAAAGTCCTGGATTCTTTCTTGGATACACAGAATATAAGTGGATATAACATTTATAGGGAAAGTTGATTCAGGGAATATCCGATTGCCTCTCCTGGGATCAGGAAGACATTTTTGTCCCCTGCTGGAGCAAATTGGATCATGTTTTCTTGGGGGTTTTTTTTTACCTTCTTCTGGATCAACGGTAGGTATACGATAGTGCGTATAGATGTTTTCTGTTTGTGCGTGTTATGTTTGTTTTTTTTCTTTTCTGTTGGTTGAACTGGATGGACTTGTGTCTTTTTTCAAACAGAATAACTATGTAACCTTGTTTACAAAAATGGAAAATAGCTGATCTACCAGCAAGAGAGTTCTGTAGTGTTCTTGTATGTAAATTACAATAAATGATTCATGCTGCAAGCTCCGGTGAGGGCCACATCCATGTTTCAAGAGAAGATTATGAATGACAAGTTTAATATAGCCATTGTGCTGGCATGTTTTTGTATTTTTTTTTTTTGTTTTTTTATACACATGTGCTTTATAGGTTCCCATTGATGACAGTGTATGAAAATGCATTATTGTTAATATTGCACATAAAAACGTGCAGAAGTGCGAATCCATCCTAAAGATCTCCTAGATTGTAAGCTCTAACGAGCCGGGACCTCCGTTTCCTCTTGTAATTGTATTGTAACTATAATATTTACCTACATTTAGTAAAGCGCTGAGCAAACTGTTGGCACTATATAAATCCTGTATAAATATAATAATAAAAAAGATAAACATTATTAAAATACAAAATATGCGCTTACTTGAAACACACTATTTGCCCTGTATACCCATTTTTTTTTCTAACCTAAACAAATGTGTTAAATGTCACCTACATTCGATATCAACTATTATCAGCACCAAGTAGGCCCAAAAGTCGAATTTAAAAAACGCACCTTCACAATAAGAACTACTGCCAAATCTTTGAATTCTTCCTCTTCAAGTGTAACGGCGTTCTGGTTTTCATTAAACTTGCGCTGCCGAAGTAAAACCTATTAGCAAAACTGCCATTTTTTTTACAGATGGCCCAGAACCAGTAAATCCGTGTTAAATAAGAACTGTACTATTTTATGGAAGAGGGGAAAAAAATTCAGCGGCAAGCAGCAGTTCGCAGATAACGTCTCTCAGTTCTTCCCTAAGGCTACAAAATAATTGCATGCAGAGTGCCAGAAACATGCCCGGCTCCTTGGTTTACAGGGAAAGCCGAGAGAGAAGAAAATGTGATTTTTTTTTTGACTTGTAAAAACAGGGCTTAGGCAAATAATATCTTAATAAATAATAATTAAAATCAAACTTAAAAGTTCATATTCGGAGTAATGTGAACTGAAGCAATAGGGCATAAGACACGTTGCCTTGTCTATGCGTTGGTCAATGCTGACCAATGGCAGCCCAACCACCAGGCTGTTGTGAAACAGCCCTTGGGAAAGTCAATATTTGCATATCTGAAGGCACGCCTCCCTCCATGGAACAATGGTAAGCCCTGGTGGTTGATCGCTCAGTTCTAGTTTGAGATGGAGAAGAAGCCTCCATATTTGCCCAATAAATTAGTTTCAGGGGCTAACATAGAAGATCTGGCTGCTAAGGAGTAAGGCCTGGGGGCAATGAGACAGAACAAGCAGTCAGGTTAGGCTACATTCACGCCTGTGTTTTCACCTGACATTGTGTAGATACAAGAAAATCAGTGGGGGGTCCCGGTAATTAGGTTTGGGTGGCATACCCATTGAAAGCAATGGGAGGCTGGGAGGCAGTGTGCCGCGTGGTGTGACGGTGGCAGAAACCACACAAAGGCCGAGCAACATGAATTGCAATGGGAGGCTGGTAGGCAGTGTGCCGTGTGGTGTGACAGTGGCGGAAACCACACAAAGGCCGAGCAACATGAATTGCAATGGGAGGCTGGTAGGCAGTGTGCCACGTGGTGTTAGTGGCAGAAACCACACAAAGGCCAAGCAACGTGAATTGCAATGGGAGGCTGGTAGGCAGTGTGCCGCGTGGTGTGACGTTGGCAGAAACCACACAAAGGCCAAGCAACGTGAATTGCAATGGGAGGCTGGTAGGCAGTGTGCCGTGTGGTGTGACAGTGGTGGAAACCACACAAAGGCCGAGCAACATGAATTGCAATGGGAGGCTGGTAGGCAGTGTGCCACGTGGTGTTTTAGTGGCAGAAACCACACAAAGGCCGAGCAACATGAATTGCAATGGGAGGCTGGTAGGTAGTGTGCCGCGTGGTGTTATGGTGGCGGAAGGCACACAAAGGCCAAGCAACATGAGCTGCGTATTGTAGAAAGCTCCAACAAGGTACGACTAGGCCCAGCGGGGTAGCGCCACCTACAGAGGGGAGTATGTGCTGCAACTGCCTACAGGCTGTTATCTCCCGGCGCTAACTGCAGCCACTTGCATATAAACATTATGCAGCAATTAACCAGCCTGTTATCGGCCCTGGATGAGGAAAATCTTCATCCAGGTCTGACCATTCACAGGTGATCATCGCATAGCAATTGCATGCGAGTGACTGCAATTCGCTGCGGAAGCCAGCCGCCGACTAATCACCCCAGATTTTCTCAAAATGAAATGCTGTCGAGCGAAAAAAAAAAAAAAAAAAAAAACTCAGGTGTGAATATAACCTCATGGTGAAGGAACCGTACAAAATGAAAAATGTTTACTACATTTCAATAAAAGTACAAAGGAAAATCATAGTAGTAGTATTACCCTAGGTTCACATTTGCGCGGGTGGTGCCGCTGCGGATCCGCACAAAAATCCGTGCAGCCGCACCACCCGCACAGAGGGATGCGGACCCGCAGATGCCATTAGTTCTAATGGCACACCGCCCGCACTGAAAAACGCAACCGTACTGGGAAACGAGGTTCTCGTGCAGGCTGAGTTTTCCAAAGAAGTGCAGATTCCAATGAATGGGATGTCGTGCCCATGCAAAACGCGGCCCGCACGGCCGCATATATGTGAACCAGGGGTTCAACGCTCAACATTTTTGACATGAATACAGTAAAAAAAAAAATCCACTCAACATTCCCCAAGAGTATAATAATACCCCAGTGCGTACAGTTTTTTTTCAAAGCTGTTGTGTCCAACTCCCTGAGCACTGCTTCCCTGAACATCCTTTTGGGGGATGTGCACATTGAATGCTATTGAGCTACTGTCTCGAGCTATTGTCAAGGATGTGGGGGAAGGAGAGCAGGAGAGTAGCTTGCTAGCCTAGGCACCAAGGCCAAGTGTTTGTGTTGAGACATTTGACTGTAGTCCCAGACTGGGGTGAACAAGCCACGGTGGCTCCATAGGACCCTTCAAGGCAACAAAGCCACCTGAAATTAGAAACCTGGAGTAATGATCTTCGGACCAACTCAATTAAAGCTCAACTCCAAGAATTACAGAAAAACTACCCTTACACTGGGCTCCCCCTGCACCACAAGGGTTAAATGTCTGTTAATTCCAAGGGATGAAGAAAAATGTTTGGTACTTACCTCACTCCAGCAAGCTCCCTCCAGCTGTACAACTGGTCCCGAATCCTTTTCTACAAGGACATTCTGGACCATGGTCATATAATGATGTAATCATATACAATGCAGGGCAAACAGACCTTCACTGTATGTGAACATAATGAGCTACTGCCCACCAGCCGGAATGGAGAGAGCACTAAAATTAGGAGAATGGTACCTATTACAACTTCTTCCTTACCCCCTGGACTTAAAGCAGATCTACACCCAAAAGGGAAAGTTCCACTTTAAGGCTTCGTCCCCTGTCAAAGATTGGCGCCTTTTGGGAGCAGGGGGTGGTAGGGGTATGCAAATTTGACAGGTACCCATTCCCACTCCCACTGTGATCACCTAGGCCACAGGTGTCAAACTGGTGGTCTGCCAGCTGTTGCCATACTACAAGCCCCATGAGGCATTGTAAGACTGACAGTAACAAGCATGACTCCCAAACGTAGAGGCATGATGGGACTTGTAGTTTTGCAACAGCTGGAGGGCCGCCAGTTTGTCCCTCTTGACCTAGACGATCGGAAGCAGACATTGTCCTCCATACCCCATAGTCTTCTGGGACACGTGACACGTCCCAAAAGACCACAGGACAATCCTCCGGGTACTCCGGTTTCCTCCCACACTCCAAAGACATGCTGGTAGGTTAATTGGCTCCTGTCTGAGTTGTCCCTAGTATGTGTATGTATGAATGTAAGTTAGGGACCTTAGATTGTACACCCCTTGAGGGTTAGGGACTGATGTAAATGTACAATATATATGTAAAGTGCTGCGTACATTGATGGCGCTATACAAGTACCTGGAATAAATAAATAAATTAAAGCACAACACTACATGCGCAGTGGGTACCCAACTGTGAAGCCGTAAGCTGTCAGAGCCGAGTGCCCACACTAAAGATGCTGGGGCCAAGGAACAAGGACAGCCAATGAACCTGGCAGGCGTGAGCACACCGCGGGATCAAGGGACGGGTGAGTGTGTTTTTTAAAAGTCAGCAGTTAGTTGTTTTTTTTTAAATTTTACCTGAACCTCCGCTTTAATGAATATTTAATTCTTGCAGTGATGGGATGGGGGGGGGAACGGGGGGGACACTGCAAGGGGGGTTATTTTGTAATTCCTGGAGCTGGACTTCAAAGAAGAATTCCAGGAATGGTTATTTCGTAGTTACATAGGTCCAGCATACCATACCTGAACATTAAAGACAAAAATAGTTCTTTGGATATTTCTTACTTTAAGTCAATAATGGTCACCTGTGCAGCCCGATCTGCCAATCAGAACACAGGTACAGCCTAAAATGTGTTTTCTTTCATCAGGCAACAGTTAAAGATCTTATGAACCTCAGTCGTTTTTTCTTTTTTTTTCATTCTGGGCAAATAGGGACAGAAAGGCTTCTGAAAAATTGCCAAAAAGTAATCAGCAAGGCAGAGGGTTACCGGTAGAGGTTAGACTGAGGCGAAAGGCCAGGGAAATAGGTACCACATGTTGAAGACAGAGGATTTAGCTATGTAATTTGACTAAAGCAGAGCTGGTCACACTCCCAGAAGGCGACCTTTTACATCGCTCTTATCCGCAGTGTAAAAATAAAACAGATGGGGACTGTACTGGAGGGACTGCGGGAGAACATCAAGGCTCACATCAAGCTCGAAGTGAAGTTGCACCATTTCAAAGTCGGGTGAGATGCTGATTTCAGGTGCGATTTGCAAGACATCTGACACAGTTGGTGTTATTCTGGACTCCAACCTATCCTTCCAGCCCCAAGTCCAATCTTTAACAAACTCGCGCAGACTCCACCTCCGCAACATCGCCAAAATACGCGCGTTCCTAACCCCAGAAACCACTAAACAGCTCATCCACTCCCTCATCATATCACGACTCGATTACTGCAACTCCCTCCTCACTGGCCTGCCTCGCCGCCGGCTATCCCCGCTTCAGTCCATCCTGAATACAGCTGCCAGACTCATTCTCCTTTCCAACCGCTCCATCTCCGCCACCCCCCTCTGCCAATCCCTCCACTGGCTTCCGATTGCGCAACGGATCAAATTCAAAATCCTAACACTGACATACAAAGCTGTCCACCATACTGCCCCGAACTACATCACTGACCTAATATCCAAGTACCGCCCAACACGCACACTCCGCTCCTCACAAGACCTCCTTCTCTCTAGTTCCCTGGTCTCCTCCTCCCATCCCCGCCTCCAGGACATCTCCAGGGTGTCACCCATCCTCTGGAACTCCCTACCCCAACCCATCAGATTATCACCTACTCTCCTCTCCTTTAGGCGCACCCTGAAAACCCATCTCTTCAGGGAAGCCTACCCCACCCCCTGCTAACCTGCCGACTTCCTCCACTCTTCCTACCACTCCATCCCCCACAGCTATCTCCTCCTGTGCCACCATCCCCTCCCTCCTAGATTGTAAGCTCCAAAGAGCAGGGCCCTCGATCCCCTCATGTTTTGCATTGTATTGGTATTGTTCTGTCACATGTTCTGTCCCCCTTTGTAATGTACAGCGCTGAGCGAACTATCGGTGCTTTATAAATACTGTATAATAATAATAATAATGTCTATGCAAATTGCACCAAACGCTGTGCATGTACTACTTTAAAAATTGTTGCGGCTCCGACCAAGTCAGAACCGCACCGATTTGACCGCTCTAATGGCGGACAATAGGGCGCGATTTGCAAGTCGCATGGCATGAAAATCGCATGCCAAGTCGCACCCGATGTGACCGGGGTGTTAGGGACAAAAACTGCTGCACAAATACTGAAGGGTTACGGAAAGCTTTATAGCGGGATAGGCAGAACATCTACCAGTACCATCATGACTTCAAGGAGGCTCCCACTTGGATTTTAAGTACTGTGCCAGCAAGGGTGCGTACCCACCAGCAGCAAAATTTAAGGGGTCCAAGATGCCATTTAAGCGGCATCTGAGGCAATCTAAAACTTGCAGGCAACTTTCAGGGTGGCATCATGCTAAGCATATTATTTTTAATAGGCATTGGATGTATGCGATGTGTGTTAGTGTGTGTTCTAGGGGTCTCCCATTCATTTAATGTATCTTAATCCTATTACAACACCACTTCATAAACAGCCTACACCATATGTAATTGCCGGAACTTCGGCCATAGTCTGAGATACTTTGACCCTAGGTTCACATCTGTGCGGGTGGTGCAGCTGCAGATCCGCACGAAAATCCACCCGCACAGAGAAATGCGGACCCGCGGGCGGGTGCCATTCATTCTAATGGCACACCGCCCGCACTGGAAAACGCAACCGTACTGGGAACCGATGTTCCTGCGCAGGCTGCATTTTTCAAAGAAGTGCAGGAACTTCTTCCCTGCGTGTCACGGGCAAATGAATGGGCTCTCGTGCCCATGTAAAAAGCGTCCCGCACGGCCTCATAGATGTGAATCGGGGGTTAAAAAAGGTTTCAAAACGATTAGGAATGTTTCAGTGACTGTATGGGGCATTGCTCTTTGGGTACATCCACTCTATATGGATCTGGTTTTCCGGCACAAGAAAAATGCAGATCAATGCTAGGGCAAACAGAAAAAAATAGTTAAAGTGGTTGTAAAGGCAGATTTGTTTTGTAATTAACCTCCCTGGCGGTCTGATTATTTCATATTTTTGGTGCTGAAATTTTTAGGAATAACTCACTGAAATCTGTCTGAACAAGATTCTAAATCATACATTTAATTCAATATTATAATCAAACCAAAAACACTGAAATGTGAAATATAGCGCCAAGTTCGCACATCGCTGAGCAAAGTCGCAAAATTGTTTTCAGCGTCTGATGAGGAATTTCCCCCACGAATCATTATCACTCAATTCTGCAAGTGGTTCTGATTTACTATCGCTGTTCTCTAGCCGGTCTAAAACCGCTTTTGACCTAAAGGGACGCTTTTTGGACGCCATGGACGTTTCTCAGTTTCCAGGCAGAAAGAACAGTAAAAATGCAGGCAGGGCGCCGGACAAAACACTCGGGACAAAATGTATGTGAAATGGGTTGAAACAGCAATGTTATACTATGTAAAATCGTTTTGAAAAAAATGACTTTTTTAAATTTTCAAATTTCCCGCCGCCGGCGGCGCCCGTACATCCCAGGGACTGGAACACAGGAGCCGGATGCCGGCATCAGCCGGAGGAGATGGCCGGGGACGCTGCAGGGGACACATCGCGGGAGCGCAGGACAAGGTAAGTGCTGCAGGTACTCCCTGAGCAACGCCGCATGGTAAGCCCGAGTGTAGCTCGGGGTTACCACTTTTGGTACTGACATTTTACCCCGAGCTACACTTGGGAATACCGTTAGGGAGGTTAATAAACATGCCTACTTACCTGCTCTGTGCTATGGGGGCTCCCGAGCTGCTGCTCTGTGTGTTCATTCACACACAGCCGTGGCTCGACCCCACCCCCGCTCTCTCCTCATTGGCTCACTGGCTGTGATTGACAGTAACGGATGCCAATGGCTGCTGTCTCAGCCCATGAGGAGGGAGAGACCCAGCAGAACCTACACTATGCAGGATCGATATGGGGGTCAGGTAAGTAATGGGGGGGGGATGGTTTTGGGGCGGCCACACATTGAAGGTTTTTAACCTTCATGCACAGATTGCACGAAGGTAAAAAGCTTAAGCCTTTACAACCACTTTAAAAACGGGTGTAACGGGTAACTGTGCACCACAAACCAAAAATGCCATTTCATTCATTTTTAATATACAAAGAAAACTCCCCCATCTGTCCAAGTCTCCACGCTTTTTGTTGAGAAATCAACTTGCAAAATAACCTCCCCTAGCCTTTCTAACTGCAGTCATCTTGAGTAAGAATGGCTATAGATGGATCAAATCTCGGCTGATTCAACAAGGACCAACTGAGATTCAATCCATCTAGTGGCAGGCTGGTTTTAACCAACTCGATCCATTATTATTATTATACAGTATTTATATAGCGCCAAAAGTTTGCTCAGCGCTGTACATTACAATGGGGGACAGAACATGAGACAATACAGTAACAGAACAATACACGAGGGGTTCGAGGGCTCTGCTCTTTCGAGCTTACAATCTAGGATGCAGAAAACAACTTGGGTACAACCAGCCTGTCAAGATTTTTTACATGCAATCAATGCTGGTGGCTATAGCCGCTAGCAGCAATCATTGTGTTTTAGCAGCTGGGAAGGCTCCCTGCAGGCAGAACACAATAGCACTGCAGGAGGGTTTTCCCCATCAACACTGACTGCATTTATGGGGGAACTGAGTGACTTTCCTCATATCTGTGACTGCACGAAGGAAAGAAAATCAAATCTCCGGCTTGCCTAGAGGCAGATTATTCATGCAGCATTTACTTCCTGGAATCTGTCTGCCTTTGGCTTAGGCAGGCATGCTTAGCTGAGAAAGCTCCTCCTTCTAGAAAAATTGTCTATGAAGACTCCTGGGATGCATGACATGAAAAATAAAATGTTTATACTTTTTCATCTACTACTGCTAGCTAAAGGATTAAAAATGTTACCACAATGTTGGTGGGATGTATGCCGCAGGAAAGATGCAGATCTGCTGGATGGGACTTCATGACACTGCAGGAAAATGTACAGCACTGCCCTGCACAGACATGAATGAACTTAAAAAAAAAAAAGAAAGAAAAGAAAAAAGAAAAAAAGGAGTTGGGGAAGAAAACCATGCACTGCGATAAAAGGCACATCATACCGCCCAGTACACAGCAAAGAGCTGCTTTGTATCATGAGGACCAGAGCCTTGTGTGAGGTCTGGCGGGGGGGGGGGGGATGAAACTTTAAAGCATAATCGCACTTTTTTTTTTTTTAAACGAGCCTTAAAAAAAAATTTTTTTAAATGTCAAAATAAAAAATTTAGGTAAAGATGAAGCCAGCCAATTCAGACATTCTTACCGATATCTGTTATATGAGACAAATGGTCTTCAGGGAGATGACGGCTTGAAGAAAATAACAATCTATTCATACACAGCTGGAAGAGATTTTAGTGAGATTCTTGTATTGGGAAGGAAGGAATTTTCTCACTATGCTCTCAGCAACAGAGAAATTACATCTCCCATACAAAGTTCAGACTGGAGGAGATTCATCAGTAAAATGATGTCAGAGATACAAAGCAACCACCAGATCCCAGATGTCAGATACAAAGCATGGGACAGAGCAGCCTTTCTGCAACCAGGGTGCCTTCTGGTTTCTTCAGGGGGCATTTTAGCAAAATGCCAAAAAACTGTATACAAGCCAGCAAGTGGATCACTCCTGCCTTTTAGTTACACAAATCCACAGATTTTCATTGTGCACCATTACAACCTTCTAGCTGCCAGTGTCCTGACAACCAATGATGTCATCAGTTGATGAGGACGCTGGGTGCCTGCACAGTCCAAAAGTTGGACCTCTGATGTTCACAACAGTACACTCACCATCCACTTTATTAGATACAGTTTGATAAAGCCAAGAAAATCTTCCCCACACCATGACACCACCACCAGCCTGAACCAAGGATACAAGGCAGGATGGATCCACCACACCATGACACCACCACCAGCAGCCTGGACCAGTGATACAAGGCAGGATGGATCCACCACACCATGACACCACCACCACCAGCCTGAACCGTAGGTACAAGACAGGATGGTCCCCCACACCATGACACCACCACCACCAGCCTGAACCATTGATACAAGGCAGGATGGATCCACCACACCATGACACCACCACCACCACCAACCTGAACCATTGATACAAGGCAGGATGGATCCACCACACCATGACACCACCACCACCACCAACCTGAACCATTGATACAAGGCAGGATGGATCCACCACACCATGACACCACCACCACCAGCCTGAACCGTAGATACAAGGCAGGATGGATCCCCCACACCATGACACCACCAGCCTGAACCATTGATACAAGGCAGGATGGATCCCCCACACCATGACACCACCAGCCTGAACCATTGATACAAGGCAGGATGGTTCCACCACACCATGACACCACCAACCTGAACCATTGATACAAGGAAGGATGGATCCACCACACCATGACACCACCACCACCACCAGCCTGAACCATTGATACAAGGCAGGATGGATCCATGCTTTCATGTTGGTTACGCCAAATTCTGACCCCACCATCTGAATGTCGCAGCAACCAGTCTGCCATTCTCCTCTGACATCAGCAAGGCATTTTCGTCCTAACAACTGACGCTCACTGGATATTTTCTCTTTTTTGGACCATTCTCTGTAAACCCTAGAGATGGTTGTGCGTGAAAACCCCAGTAGATCAGCCCGTAGAAATACTCCTGCCCGTCTGACACCAACAACCATGCCATATTCAAAGTCACTTAAATCCCCTCTCTTGCCCATTCTGTTGCTCAGTTTGAACTTCAGCAAGTCATCTTCACCACGTCTAGATGCCTAAATGCATTGAGTTGCTGCTGTGTGATTGATTTATTAGCAATTTGTGTTACTCTTAGGTTGTAAGCTCCCAGGATCCCATCTTGTATTGAACTGTATTGTTGCTGTGTTGTCTCCCTTTATATTGTACAGTGCTGAGCAAACTGTTGGCGCCATATAAATCCTGTATAATAATACCAAGCAAATTAACAGGTGTACCTAATAAAGAAGCCGCTGTGTGTGTGTAGAGATGTATATATGTGTACACACACACATTATATATAAATATAATTTATTTTTAATATATATTTATGTTTGTTTATTTCTGTTGGTTTTGAATATCAGCAAAAAAAAAAATGTGAGCATATGTCCTTCAAATATACCGGTCCTCCTCTGTCCCTGCCCCAGGATAAGGCTGCAGTTCCTGACAGAGTAACTTGTCAGCAAAACAATTGGGGTGCTTCCCTCCTCCAGCCCTGTGATCTTCCCCCATACAACAGCACATTTCTCCATGTTACCCAATTAAATATTTCTAACTTTTTTAAAAAAATCTATATTTGGGGAGATAAGTCTATTCTCTACTGGATAAACACAAACTGTATGAAGAAACGTTTGTGGACATCTGACCACCACATTATGCAGCCAAAGCCCATGGGCACGAATATTCAGTTGTGGCCCCTTCTGCGGGAAAAACAGTTTCAATTTTTTCTCAGAAGGCTTTCCACAAGATTCTGGTGTGTCTGTGGGAATTTGTTGCTATGGGAAAGAATATTTGCAGGAATGGTTAATTCGCTCTGGCCAAACACTCCTCATTTGCCAAATTTAACAGGCCCATGTGCTAAAATGCCGCACCCAGAGATCTCATTATAGAATAACTTGCCAACACTGATGCTCAGTGATATAATTATGACACATTTATATCTGATCACAAGATCAAACCAGATAAATAACTGCTACAATGCTCCTTCTGTGGGATCATTGCAAGAGGGAAAAGTTCCCATGAGAACAGGTGACTCTTATTAATTACAATGGCACATTGTTCGTACAACAGCATGCGAAAGAGTGAATGATGATCAGATGCAAAGCTTAACCCCCGGTTCACATCTATGCGGCAGTGCGGGCCGCGTTTTGCTCGGGCACGAGAGCCCATTCATTTGAATGGACACCCCCCCCGTGTCACGCAGGTAAAGAAGTCCCTGCACTTCCTTGGAAAACGCAGCCCGCACGGGAACCTCAGTTCTCAGTACGGTTGCGTTTTCCAGTGCGGGCGGAGTGCCATTAGAACTAATGGCAGCCGCGGGTCCACATTTCTCTGTGCGGGTGGTACAACTGCATGGATTTTTGTGCGGATCCGCAGCGGCACCACCCGCACAGATGTGAACCTAGGGTACGTGTCCATCCTCGGCGTGTTATCCTATGTGTCCATCCTCGGCGTGTTATCCTGTGTGTCCATCCCCGGCGTGTTATCCTGTGTGTCCATCCCCGGCGTGTTATCCTGTGTGTCCACCCCCGGCGTGTTATCCTGTGTGTCCACCCCCGGCGTGTTATCCTGTGTGTCCACCCCCGGCGTGTTATCCTGTGTGTCCACCCCCGGCGTGTTATCCTGTGTGTCCACCCCCGGCGTGTTATCCTGTGTGTCCACCCCCGGCGTGTTATCCTGTGTGTCCACCCCCGGCGTGTTATCCTGTGTGTCCACCCCCGGCGTGTTATCCTGTGTGTCCACCCCCGGCGTGTTATCCTGTGTGTCCACCCCCGGCGTGTTATCCTGTGTGTCCACCCCCGGCGTGTTATCCTGTGTGTCCACCCCCGGCGTGTTACCCTGTGTGTCCACCCCCGGCGTGTTACCCTGTGTGTCCATCCCCGGCGTGTTATCCTGTGTGTCCATCCCCGGCGTGTTATCCTGTGTGTCCATCCCCGGCGTGTTATCCTGTGTGTCCATCCCCGGCGTGTTATCCTGTGTGTCCATCCCCGGCGTGTTATCCTGTGTGTCCATCCCCGGCGTGTTATCCTGTGTGTCCATCCCCGGCGTGTTATCCTGTGTGTCCATCCCCGGCATGTTATCCTGTGTGTCCATCCCCGGCATGTTATCCTGTGTGTCCATCCCCGGCATGTTATCCTATGTGTCCATCCCCGGCATGTTATCCTATGTGTCCATCCCCGGCATGTTATCCTATGTGTCCATCCTGGGCAAAGTAACTGCGCAAATATATACATAGCTGGGATTCAGCTTTCCCTCCTGTTTCACATATATGCAGCTGTGTGGGCCGCATTTTGCGTGAGCACGAGAGCCCATTCATTCGAATGGACTCCCGTGCCCCATAGGGAAGAAGTCCCTGCGCTTCTCCTGAAAAACGCAGCCCGCACGGGAACCTCGGTTCTCAGTACAGTTGCATATTCCAATGCGAGCGGCGTGCCATTAGAAGTAATGGCACCCGCCCGCGGGTCAGCATTCCTCTCGGCTGCACGGATTTTCGTGCGGATCTGCAGCGGCACCACATGCACAGATGTGAACCAAGCCTCAATCCTTGTTATAAATAGTACCTACAGGTGCCCTCTCATGGCACACCTGATCGCTGTACGGTTCTCCATCGAGCTCAGTAGTCAGGATGCGGCATTTGCCTTGCCTTACTTTATTACTGGTCCATCACTTTGACTGGTAGTCCCATTCACCAACAAGTAAGCTAGAGTGGTAGAATCCGAGCCAGAACCCAAGAAGTGGACTGGTAGGTTTGGTTCAGCAGGGGCATGTCAGACTTCTGCAGAGAGACCACTGCTTCTACAAGGACACAAGGATCCTTCTCTGCAGCATTCTGGCAGCAAACAGGCTTTTCTACTCAGGCTGTGGATGCTTTCCAAAAAAAAAAAAAGCAAACTAACACCTTGCACACCTTTTGTTTAGATGCGCCTAGAATGTATTCCAAGTGACTTAAAGTTCAGATGGGTTTTATAAACAGGGATGGAACACAAGAACATGTTGTTCCGGGAGTCCTGTTTCAGATTAGTTTATTTACATGTTTATACTTTCCAGTTTCAGGATCGGAGAAAACATTGTTGACAGGTTATATCTACGGAAGCATGGATATTAATCCAGATAGCAGGTAGACAATGACCCTAATATTGCTACTGGCGTGTCATGTTATAGACTTTTATTATCATTGGAAAGCCATGCTCCCCTACTTTAAACCACATTTGCTCCTTTTAATATATCCAGGCAAAAATCAAATCTAACCTTTTACCTTTACATTTTTCCCTATTGATTCAGATCGATCATCACATGCCCAGACCACTATAAAAACTACTATATCTACACTCAGCTGTCTGCCAAGCTGCTCTACCACGGCCTACAGTGACCAGCTTCATGTCCACAGTCTCTGACCATGTCCCAGTAGCATGTCCACAGCCTCTGACCATGTCCCGGTAGCATGTCCACAGCCTCTGACCATGTCCCGGTAGCATGTCCACAGCCTCTGACCATGTCCCGGTAGCATGTCCACAGCCTCTGACCATATCACGGTAGCATGTCCACAGCCTCGGACCATATCCAGTAGCATGTCCACAGCCTCGGACCATATCCAGTAGCATGTCCACAGACTCGGACCATATCCAGTAGCATGTCCACAGACTCGGACCATATCCAGTAGCATGTCCACAGACTCGGACCATATCCAGTAGCATGTCCACAGCGTCTGACCATATCCAGTAGAATGTCCACAGACTCGGACCATATCCAGTAGAATGTCCACAGCGTCTGACCATATCCAGTAGAATGTCCACAGTCTCTCACCATATCCAGTAGAATGTCCAGTGTCTAACCATATTACGTAGCATGTCCAGTCTCTGGCGATGTCCAGCAGCATATCCACAGAGTGTAAGCAAATTCAGCAGGTTGCCCACAATCTGATCATCTCCAGTAGCATGTCAACATTCTCTGACCATATCCCACAGCATATTCACAGTCTCTGACCATATTTAATATCATGCCCACAGTCAATGACCATAACCCATAACATGTCCAGTCTCTGGCCATGTCCAGTAGCATGTCAACATTCTCTGACCATATCCCGCATCATATCCAGTCTCTGACCATATCCCGCAGCATATCCACAGTCAATAACCATATCTAGTAGCACGCCCACAGTCAATGACCATATCCAGTAGCACGCCCACAGTCAATGACCATATCCAGTAGCACGCCCACAGTCAATGACCATATCCAGTAGCACGCCCACAGTCAATGACCATATCCAGTAGCACGCCCACAGTCAATGACCATATCCAGTAGCACGCCCACAGTCAATGACCATATCCAGTAGCACGCCCACAGTCAATGACCATATCCAACAGCACGCCCACAGTCAATGACCATATCCAGCAGCACGCCCACAGTCAATGACCACATCCAGCAGCACGCCCACAGTCAATGACCACATCCAGTAGCACGCCCACAGTCAATGACCACATCCAGTAGCACGCCCACAGTCAATGACCACATCCAGTAGCACGCCCACAGTCAATGACCACATCCAGTAGCACGCCCACAGTCAATGACCACATCCAGTAGCACGCCCACAGTCAATGACCACATCCAGTAGCACGCCCACAGTCAATGACCACATCAAGTAGCACGCCCACAGTCAATGACCACATCCAGTAGCACGCCCACAGTCAATGACCACATCCCGCAGCACGCCCACAGTCAATGACCACATCCCGCAGCACGCCCACAGTCAATGACCACATCCCACAGCACGCCCACAGTCAATGACCACATCCAGTAGCACGCCCACAGTCAATGACCATATCCAGTAGCATGCCCACAGTCAATGACCATATCCAGTAGCACGCCCACAGTCAATGACCATATCCAGTAGCACGCCCACAGTCAATGACCATATCCAGTAGCACGCCCACAGTCAATGACCATATCCAGTAGCATGTCCACATAGTGTAAGCATATTCAACACCTTGTCCACAGTCTCTAACCATCTCCAGTAGGAGGTACGTGGTCCATAACCATCAACTGAAGCATGTCCAGAGTCTCTATCAATCAACTGCAGCAATTCCATAGTCCTTGACCATCTCCTGTAGCATGTCAACAGTCTGAAAATTTTCTGTAGCATTAGTACAATGAATATTATGTGAAGAAATGCTCTTGGGGAAACCTATACCTATTGTGTGGACCACCATAGCACTGGAGATAACAAATACCAATATGCATAAGAAAAACGTGTAAGAAAATACGGAGCTTCAAAAAAATACATATCAAAAATTACTTTTCTAAAAGTTGTGGACTTGCTGAAATTGTGCAACAGGTTTTCTTAAAAACAGATTGTTTTTGGCCTAAAAGGACTGACCATTTCTTCCTGTGCTTGGGTACCTTTACTGGTCCCAACAGCCAAGACAATGCCAGGACTCAACAATGCTGATCGTGTTTACTGCTAAAACCGCACAGTAGCAGCCTCACATCTGGCCTGGAGGACTACAGCAAACTCTGGCTTTTCTGTTATCGATTTGGGACAAGGTTTCTCAATGGTATACATGTGTGTTAATATCCACCACAATTTCATGTTTTTTCCACTTTAATAGAAAATCTGGTTTCCGCTTATACAAAGGCCTAATTCACCCAGCTCCAATTAGGTCGTCTTCTCCTCACCAGGCGACAAGGCCTTTGTAAAATGCTGATTGGGAATATGAAAATATAATTAGAAGCTTGTAGCCCCAGGCCTACGCATTCCTGACTGTTTACAAGTTTTCATATATACGTCTATTAAATACACACATAGAAAAACACGTTCCATATGACCCAGAACAACATATTGAGTTTTTATTCCCTGTACAGTCTGCAAAAGTATATTAGTTCAGTTTACAATTATGAATGCCTAATTCCAGGTTCATAAAATCAGGGGACAGCCATATTGGAGCCAAAGTTTAATGGAGGCTTAAAATTATGAGCTCCAAAATATGAAATTGCATTACTTTCAGCCTGCGGCCAATCCAAACGATGGTGTTTGAAATGACATGAAACTTGAAATAGATGGCAACAGGGCCAGAACAAGGGGTGGGCAGGAGCGGCAGCCATCCAGGGTGCAGCGGTAGGGAGGGCAACCGTCTTCCAATATTTGAATTCCAAATAGAAAATAACCAGCTATTTTTCACAATGAATTTGGATTTGATATTTTTGATTTGAATACTTTCAATTCATTGGAAAAATCTGAATCCGGTTGAAATCGAATTAACAAAATTTGTAACTTCTGTGTAACTTTGTAAAAATCCAACTGAAATGAAACAAATTTTTTTATTCTGCACAAATCTACTTCTGGCTGGTTTTACTGACACAAAGAAAAAAAAATGACAGGGAGGGACCTCCAGCACCCAGTCTGCGACTGACAACCTCCGCTCTGTTCCTCTGAGCTGTGTGGAGGGGGGTGTGTCTTTTCCCTCCAATCAGATTTCAGAGCTCTCCTCACCGAGCTCTGCATAGTGTTACCTTAGCTTTCCGCCCCCTGCTTTTCAGAGGTGAGAGATTCTGTGTAAGAGCTGAATGGATGTAAGACTGATGGCTGCAGGTAAACAGATACAACATATATGAGGATTTATTTAATCTCTGTGTACAACCTGAGGCCAGTCACTTCACTGGGTGTATGTAAGGGTTTACGACCACTTTAAATTTCCATTGGTTTTCCTACATACGGTCATCATTATTATGATTGTACAGGATTTATATAGCAGCAACAGTTTGCGCAGCGCTTTACAACAAGAGGGCAGACAGTACCGTTACAATACAATTCAATACAGGAGGAATCAGAGGGCCCTGGTCACTAGAGCTTACAATCTAAAAGGCAGGGTCAAAACATACAAAAGGTAAATTACTGTGGGGGATGAGCTGATGGAAAAAATAAAAGTCAAGTTGTTAGGTTGGGGCAGGATAGGCATCTCCGAAGAGATGGGTTTTCAGGGAACGTCTAAAAGTGGACAGAGATAGACTGGAGTAGGGAGTCACATAGGATGGGAGAGGCTCTGGAGAAGTCTGGAGGTGAGCATGGGAGGAGGTGATAAAGGAGCTAGAGAGCTGGACATCTTGGGTGGTGCGGAGAGAACGCTTTACATGTAGAAAAGGAAGTGGCTGTTAAATAGCTCGAGGTGGCAGAAGCACTGGGATGCAAAACTCAAAAATTTTGAGACCGGGTCAGTGTTGTAGCTGGGAGTTGGGAAGCTGTGGATGGCTTTCTAAGTTGTTGTTAGTATTTTGAATTTTGCTTGTTGGGTGAATGGCAGCCAATGGAGGGGTAGCAGACACTGAACGGTTGGTAATGTGGATGATTCTGGCAGCAGCAATGATGGTGGACTGAAGGGGGGGATAGCCTATGTAAAGGTATGACAATGAGAAGGGAGTTGCAGTAGTTGAGGCGACTACATCTGATTATCAAATATAGTTGTCTAAAAAATAAATATGAAACCAAAGTGGAAGCATTCATTTATCCCCATAAAACTGTTTTGCCTTAAGATCTCACTCACTGAAGCAAAAAAAAAAAAAAAATGAAACAAGACGGCGAGGTGTACAATCCTGCTGTGCGGACGCAAGATTGTTAATTAAAAAATTGTGCAAGTGAGATCCCTGATGAGGCGAGGATCACAGGAGATAATTTTTAGACCACCGATACGTCTATTATTTGATAAAGACAATTACAGAGCAGCAGATTAGAATCATCTGTCTCCATAAGGAAACAGACACGGAGACTTACATGTTGGGCACATGCTGGGCGAACTACCCATCATTACCTTTCCAGTGATATATCAGGAGAGTTCAAAGACGTTTATGCAAATGTTTCCAACCTGTAGAATGGACGGCAATCATGGCTTCCTGGTTGGAGGTTGTATGATCCGCATACATAATCCATACCTCCCAACTTCTGGAGATAGGAACGAGCGATGCCTATTGGCAGCACAGTGGCTAAATGATTAGCACTTCTTAAATAAAGGAATGCACTAAAACCACAAACTATTCCTAATTTAGTGTAGAAACATTAGTGCAAAAGATATATATATCTATTCTCAATTAATATCAAAAAATATCAAAATTATGCGCAAAACTATTTTTTAGTGCATAAGTAATTTAAATAATTAAATTTGTGAATATAAAAATTGTCCAATTTTGAATTTCTTCAAATGTCCAAACAAATCCTTTTCAAATTCAAGTGCTCTCAAAGAAATTGTGCCAAAATCCACCACCAAAGTAAAGTTGGGTAACTCACCAGAGCTCCATGCTGATCAATCTCTAGATCAGCAAAAAACGCTTTTTGCTCTGGGAGCAGATGCAATGAATCAACTTCTCAGGTGTGATGATCAATAGCTACACAATCATCCATAAGGTAGGTATCCACCACTCAATATAATGGTTCCAGGAGCATTATATCACTCTCTCTTTTTATATCTCTCCACCGAGGTCATGTTTGGGAATGAAAGAAAAAATCATGGTGCAGCCAGTTTTTTTTATAAAAGTATCCAACAATTTAAGAATAGAATAGATATATATATCTTTTGCACTAATGTTTCAACACTAAATTAGGAATAGTTTGTGGTTTTAACGCATTCCTTTATTTAAGTATTAGCACTTCTACCTGGCAGTACTAAGGTCGTTGGTTTGAATTCCAACCACGGCACCACCTGCCTGGAGTTTGCATGTTCTCCCTGTGCCAGCGTGGGTTTCCTCCGGCTACTCCGGTTTCCTCCCATACTCCAAAGACATGCTGGTAGGTGAATTGGCTCCTGTCTAAATTGGCCCTATTATGTGTATGTATGAATGTGAGTTAGGGACCTTAGATTGTACACCCCTTGAGGGTTAGGGAGTGATGTGAATGTACAATATATATGTAAAGTGCTGCGTAAATTGACGGCGCTATATAAGTACCTGAAATAAATTAGAAAAAGTATGTAGACGTAGGACACATGCCCCTGTCACGCCCCCCAAAGGAGAATTTTACCAAAAAAATGATTTTTTTTTTCCCCCACTATTATTCCTTGATATTGGCTTTTGACATTTACAAGTGCAGAAAGTTAGAAATTGGATGAAAGGTTTACTACTGGGAAACACTATTTGAAGATAAAAAGTGCATTTTATATACAACGGTCTACACTCACTGGCGGCACAGTGGCTTAGTGGTTAGCACATCTGCCTTGCAGTAAAAATGGGTCTTGGGTTTGATTCCCGACCATGGCGCCTCCTGCATGGAGTTTGCATGTTCTCCCTGTGCTTGCGTGGCTTTCCTCTGAGTGCTCCGGTTTCCTCCCACACTCCAAAGACATGCTGGTAGGTTAATTGGCTCCTGTCTAAAGTGTCCTAGTTTCATCCCTGGCCATGTGGGATCTCCTGCATGGTGGGGGTTGGGGAAAGACCTGGCAACCTACCCTGTAAAAAAATTCATGGAAAAAGTCGTTTACGAGTGACGGTCAATGCAATCGCCAAGGGTCGGATACGACTGAATGGATAGATATATACACTCACTGGTCACTTTATTAGGTACACCTGTTCAATTGCTCGGTTACACAAATTGCTCATCATCCAATCACATGGCAGCAACTGAATGGATTTAGGCATGTAGACGTGGTGATGTGTATAGTCCATAGGGCGCTCATGCTGGAACCAGACCGCTGTTGCCACCAAGGTAGATATCCGGGATTGGAAAGCCAAAAAAGACACTGAGGCAGCTCTTCATAGAGTTGGAAGCAAAGATCTACTGTAGAAAATTCATCTGATAACTCCAAAGACCTGCTGGGAGGTTAATTGGCTCCTGTCTAAATTGTCCCTAGTATGTGTATGTATGAATGTGAGTTAGGGACCTTAGATTGTACACCCCTTGAGGGTTAGGGACTGATGTGAATGTACAATATATATGTAAAGTGCTGCGTAAATTGACAACACTATATATGTACCTGAAATAAATAAATCTGATGGAGTCCTCTTCTGTGCATGCTCCGAAACACATTACATATTACATGAAACACATGCAGTTTTTTTGTTTTCCTTATTTATAAGAAAAAACAATTGACAATTCTATTACAAAACCCCTCCCTCCTAGATTGTAAGCTCCCAGGATCATGGCCTTCCTATCCCTCTTGTATTGAACTGTATTGTTGCTGTATTGTCTCCCGTTATATTGTAAAGCGCTGAGCAAACTGTTGGCGCGATATAAATCCTGTATAATAATAATAACAACCGTGTTTCCATTCAGAAAACCGATATCTGTGTTCACTCTTCAGTGGACTTCCCAAATGGTAACCCCACAGAAAAGCGTCACATGCGTTGTGTGTTCCAAAGGCACAAATCTTATCCTCTTACCCTCCTCTCTTTATCCCAGCCACGGCACCACCTGCCTGGAGTTTGCATTTTGGAGTTTCTCCCTGTGCCTGGATTTCCTCCGGGTACTCCGGTTTCCTCCTACACTCCTTAGACATGCTGGTAGGTTAATTGGGTCCTGTCTAAATTGTCCCTAGTATGTGTATGTATGAATGTGAGTTAGGGACCTTAGATTGTACACCCCTTGAGGGTTAGGGACTGATGTGAATGTACAATATATAAATATATATATATATTATTATTATACAGTATTTATAAAGCACCAATAGTTCGCTCAGCGCTGTACATTACAAAGGGGGACAGAACATGTGACAGAACAATACAAATACAATGCAAAACATGAGGGGATCGAGGGCCCTGCTCCTTGGAGCTTACAATCTAGGAGGGAGGGGATGGTGGCACAGGAGGATATAGCTGTGGGGGATGGAGTGGTAGGAAGAGTGGAGGAGGTCGGCAAGTTAGCAGGGGGTGGGGTAGGCTTCCCTGAAGAGGTGGGTTTTCAGGGTGCGCCTAAAGGAGAGGAGAGTAGGTGATAATCTGATGGGTTGGGACAGGGAGTTCCAGAGGATGGGTGACACCCTGGAAAAGTCCTGGAGGCGAGCATGGGAGGAGGAGACCAGGGAACTAGAGAGAAGGTGGTCTTGTGAGGAGCGGAGTGTGCGTGTTGGGTGGTACTTGGATATTAGGTCAGTGATGTAGTTCGGGGCAGTATGGTGGACGGCTTTGTACGTCAGTGTTAGGATTTTGAATTTGATCCGTTGCGCAATCGGAAGCCAGTGGAGGGATTGGCAGAGGGGGGGGGTTATATATGTGTGTGTAAAGTGCTGTGAAGATGGACGGCGCTATATAAGTACCTGTAATAAATAAATAAGCAAAAACCTTTTTTTTTTTTCCCGTTTTTTGTAATGCAAAGTCTCCATTAGGAAAAAGCACAGAAAATGGAAGCGGCCTGCTACTGAGCTCACAAAAAAAGGGATCTGCCTAGGAGCGCGCTGCCTGGGAGTGAAGTGGGGGATGATTTTAAAGTTTAGTCTCAACAAAAGGATTTGGCTACAAGAGGTTTCAATTAAACTGTTCCAAGAGGCATGAAGACCAGGAGACAAAGCCTGTAAGTGATTAACAGGCTGTCCCTTCCCCCAGCACAGCCTCTGTGTGTATAGAAAGATGACCCCATCCACCATATGCAGCTCTTCACCATCATCCCACTGCTCTACAACCAAACTTTGGTTTCCTGTAGCATGCTCTGAACATACACACATCCATTGCCACCTGTTTCAAAGGATTTGTCACACATTTTAGGCTAGGTTCACATCTGTGCGGGTGGTACCGCTGCGGAACCGCAAGAAAATCCGTGCAGCCGCACCACCCGCACAGGGGAATGCGGACCCGCAGGTGGGTGCCATTAGTTCTAATGGTAAACCTCCCGCACTGGAAAACGCAACCGTACTGAGAACCGAGGTTCCCCTGCGGGCTGCGTTTTCGGATGAAGTGCAGGGACTTCTCTGCTTGTCACGGGGCACGGGAGTCTATTCAAATGAAGGCGGCCCACACGGCCGCATATATGTGCACCGGGGGTAAGGCTCCATGCACACGCGGCATTTTAATAACGCTGGTAACGTTAGCTGTGTAAAGTCACGTTAAAAATGTGACTTTTTCAGCGTTTTTGAAGTGGCATTTAGCCGCGTTTAGTTTTTTTTTTTTTGCACCACTTTTTTTTTTAAAAAAAAAAGTCCAAAACACTGGTTTGCTGCGATTTACCACATTTTTCAGCGTTAGAGCATTATTACAGCTAAAAAACTCCTCTAGAAACCCACTAGTTCTGGGATTTTTTTCCAGCTAAAAACGCCCCTGCCAAGAAAACGTTGATTCCAGCCTATGTGTGCATGGACACGTGGGATAACACGCCGGGGATGGACACGTGGGATAACACGCCGGGGATGGACACGTGGGATAACACGCCGGGGATGGACACGTGGGATAACACGCCGGGGATGGACACGTGGGATAACACGCCGGGGATGGACACGTGGGATAACACGCCGGGGATGGACACGTGGGATAACACGCCGGGGATGGACACGTGGGATAACACGCCGGGGATGGACACGTGGGATAACACGTCGGGGATGGACACGTGGGATAACATGCCGGGGATGGACACGCGGGATAACATGCCGGGGATGGACACACGGGATAACATGCCGGGGATGGACACACGGGATAACACGCCGGGGATGGACACACAGGATAACATGCCGGGGATGGACACACAGGATAACATGCCGGGGAGTTTACTGGCTGCAGAAAAAAAAACATGAAAAGCCAAAAACAGCCGCTGTAAAAACGTCCCGTCTGCATGAGGAGTTTTCCATCTCTTCCTGAACACGGGATAACATGCTGGGGATGGACACACGGGATAACATGCCGGGGATGGACACGCAGGATAACATGCCGGGGATGGACACGCAGGATAACATGCCGGGGATGGACACGCAGGATAACATGCCGGGGATGGACACACGGGATAACACGCCGGGGATGGACACACGGGATAACACGCCGGGGATGGACACACGGGATAACATGCTGGGGAGTTTACTGGCTGCAGAAAAAAAACAAAAACAGCCGCTGTAAAAACGTCCCGTCTGCATGAGGAGTTTTCCATCTCTTCCTGAACACGGGATAACATGCCGGGGATGGACACACGAGAGAACACGCCGGGGATGGACACACGAGAGAACACGCCGGGGATGGACACACAGGAGAACACGCCGGGGATGGACACACAGGAGAACACGCCGGGGATGGACACACAGGAGAACACGCCGGGGATGGACACACAGGAGAACACGCCGGGGATGGACACACAGGAGAACACGCCGGGGATGGACACACGGGATAACACGCCGGGGATGGACACACGGGATAACACGCCGGGGATGGACACACGGGATAACATGCCGGGGAGTTTACTGGCTGCAGAAAAAAACCATGAAAAGCCAAAAACAGCCGCTGTAAAAACGTCCCGTCTGCATGAGGAGTTTTCCATCTCTTCCTGAACACATCACAGCACCCTCCTCATTACTCCAATCAAGAGCCCCCAGCCCTGCTGCAAGCAATGAAAGGAGTTATGTCAGGCTGGGGAGGACAGGGCTATAGGGTTTCAGACTAGTTTTCTAGCAGGATCAACAAATGTTTGCGGATATAAAACCACCCCCCCCCCCCCCATGCTAGAAGACATTGAGACGTCATTGTACAGGGCATGTGTAATTATAGCTTTTGACCACAAATACACAAAGAAAGAAGATGAAGTATCCAATGTCATTGACAAGGATGATTATTTCCGAATCACATTTCCCAGCAATGCCGTACACACAGCAGCCCCAGAGCCTAACCTGAAATAACCTTCAACAACCAACTTTATGTAGCGCTAACCTTTGCCCTGGAAATGCTTCGCTGAATAGGAGGCCAGACTGCCACTTTCTGTGTGAAGTAGACAAAGTTCACAGGAGGGCAGCAACCCCAACAGATAAAATCAGAGACTTTCAAAGTGTTCAGGGAACTCGGAATGGAATCAAAAAAGATCATTAAAAAGCCGCCTTTCCAGACAGTTTTTGGAAGCAGCTCCCTCAAACTTGAGCGTTTGCGATCACGGATAGAAATCGCCACGATTCTGCCCACGATCCCAAAACGCTCTGCGCAAAATGACCAATCGCAGCACGCCTGTCCTGGTGCCATTCATTTTCAATGGCTCAAAAATGCGGTTCGGTTCTGCCACGATTATCGCACAATATATCATGCTGAAATCGCATCGTGCAAAGCTTGTCGCCCAAAAGAAGCTCCTGGCATTTTTTTTATGCAGGAATTTGAAGTCACATGCTCAGTCTCCGCCCAAATCACACACCTACTGAGCGACATATCAGACTGGATGTCGCTCCACTTCCTTAAACTGAACCTCTCCAAAACCGAGTTTCTTGTCTTCCCCCCAGCCCGGACACCACCCCCCATTGACTTCTCCATCACATCCAACAACGCCACCATCAAACCCGCCCCGCAGGCCAGAGTACTTGGTGTCATTCTGGACTCCAACCTATCCTTCCAGCCCCAAGTCCAATCTTTAACAAACTCATGCAGACTCCACCTCCGCAACATGCAGACTCCACCTCCGCAACATCGCCAAAATCCGCACGTTCCTAACCCCAGAAACCACTAAACAGCTCATCCACTCCCTCATCATATCACGACTCGACTACTGCAACTCCCTCCTCACTGGCCTGCCTCGCCGCTGGCTATCCCCGCTTCAGTCCATCCTGAATACGGCTGCCAGACTCATTCACCTTTCCAACCGCTCCATCTCCGCCACCCCCCTCTGCCAATCCCTCCACTGGCTTCCGATTGCGCAACGGATCAAATTCAAAATCCTAACACTGACGTACAAAGCCGTCCACCATACTGCCCCGAACTACATCACCGACCTAATATCCAAGTACCACCCAACACGCACACTCCGCTCCTCACAAGACCTCCTTCTCTCTAGTTCCCTGGTCTCCTCCTCCCATCCCCGCCTCCAGGACTTCTCCAGGGTGTCTCCCATCCTCTGGAACTCCCTGCCCCAACCCATCAGATTAATAATAATAATGGATTAACCCCTTGCCCTCCAGAGGATTTACCCCTCCCCCCACTCTTCCTGACCAGGCCATTTTTTGTGATAATACTGAGTTATGTTAACTGACAATTGCGCAGTTATGCAACGCTGCACCCAAATGAAATTTATGTCCTTTTCCCCACAAACGGAGCTTTCTTTCGGTGGTATTTGATCACCTCTGCGTACATTTTTTGCGTTATGAACAAAAACAATATTTTTTTACTTTTTGCTATAAAACATAACCAGTAAAAAAATGTTAAAAATCAAATTTCGCCATAAATTTCGTCCAAAATGGATTCTGCTCCATGTCTTTGCTAAAAAAAAAAATAAATCCCAGTATGTATAAATTAATTGGATTACGTGAAAGTTATAGCCATCATTGGTGTCAGTGAAAGGGGGGGGGACAGTGCCCCATCATTGGTGTCAGTGGGGGGGGGGCGACAGTGCCCCATCATTGGTGTCAGTGGGGAGGAACAGTGCCCCATCATCGGTGTCAGTGGGGGGGAACAGTGCCCCATCATTGGTGTCAGTGGGGGAGAATACTGCCCCATCATTGGTGTCAGTGGGGGAGAATACTGCCCCATCATTGGTGTCAGTGGGGGGGGGGGGAATACTGCCCCATCATTGGTGTCAGTGGGGGGGAGAATATTGCCCCATCATTGGTGTCAGTGGGGGGGAGAATATTGCCCCATCATTGGTGTCAGTGGGGGGGGGGAATGGTGCCCCATCATTGGTGTTAGTGGGGGGGGGGATAATGCTCCATCAGTGGTGTCATAGTCAGTCATCACTGGTGTAAGAGGAATCCTGCAACATTGCTGGTGTCAGTGGGAGGAATAGTGCCCTATCACTGGTGTCAGTGGGGGGATTATTCTACATCAGTGGTGTCAGTGGGGGAGGGAATAGTGCCCCGTTACTGGTGTTGGGGGAGGGGGAATAGTGCCCCATCACTGGTGTTGGGGGGGGGGGAATAGTGCCCCATCACTGGTGTTGGGGGGGGGAATAGTGCCCCATCACTGGTGTCAGTGGGGGGGGGGAAAATAGTGCCCCATCACTGGTGTCAGAGGGGGGGGGAATAGTGACCCATCACTGGTGTCAGAGGGGGGGGGAATAGTGACCCATCACTGGTGTCGGGGGGGGGGGAATAGTGCCCCATCACTGGTGTCAGGGGGGGGGAATAGTGCCCCATCACTGGTGTCAGGGGGGGGGAATAGTGCCCCATCACTGGTGTCAGGGGGGGGGAATAGTGCCCCATCACTGGTGTCAGGGGGGGGGAATAGTGCCCCATCACTGGTGTCAGGGGGGGGGGGAATAGTGCCCCATCACTGGTGTCAGGGGGGGGGGGAATAGTGCCCCGTCACTGGTGTCAGGGGGGGGGGAATAGTGCCCCGTCACTGGTGTCAGGGGGGGGGGAATAGTGCCCCGTCACTGGTGTCGGGAGGGGGGGGGGAATAGTGCCCCATCACTGGTGTCAGGGGGGGGGGGGAATAGTGCCCCATCACTGGTGTCGGGAGGGGAGGGGAATAGTGCCCCATCACTGGTGTCAGTGGGGGAAAGGGGGGAATAGTGCCCCATCACTGGTGTCAGTGGGGGGGGGGGAATAGTGCCCCATCACTGGTGTCAGTGGGGCGGGGGGAATAGTGCCCCATCACTGGTGTCAGTGGGGGGGGGGAATAGTGTCCCATCACTGGTGTCAGTGGGGGGGGGGGAATAGTGTCCCATCACTGATGTCAGTGGGGGGGAATAATGCCCCTTCGTTGGTGTAAGTGGAAGGAAAGGCACCTCATCATTGGTGTAAGAGGAATACTGCAACATTGCTGGTGTTAGTGGAAGGAATTATGCAGTGGGAGGAATAGTGCCCCATCAATGGTGTCAGTGGGGGGGGGGGGGTAGTGCCCCATCATTGTGGTGTTAGTGACAAGGATTATACCCCCATTGTTGGTGTCAGTAAAAGGAATAGTGTCCCAAGTGCCGGATAAAGGCAAGCAAAGGGCCATATCTGGTGCCTGGGCAGCAGTTCGGAGACAACTGCTTCAAGTGATCAGCTTAAATGCCAATAAAAAATAAACAACCCCAACTGTGTATTTATGGATCTTCCTGGCAGACAATGTTCATTGCTGTATTCTATTGGAATTATTTCAGGGATTATCATTCTAGTAGTGGGACATATGATATAGTGATACAATGGGATTTTTTTTTATCTGAGGAATATTGATCAGAAGTTTTGCGTTACTACACGAAGTATCAGGCCCCGGCCATTACATCCGTGGCAGACTGACCACACCAGAAATCTTAAACGACATAGTCGTGCGCTGGAGCGATTGTGGTATAGTACCAAATCTCAACAAGCATTCACCTTGTATAAATATGCTTTCTTAACATACAATTCCTCCCTTCATGCTGCAAACAAGCCTACTTTGTCTTATTAATACCTTGTCATCCAGTCCTCGTGTCTCTTCTCTACTTTTAACTCTCTACTTTCTCCACCTCCACCCAGTACCTCACTCACTGCTCACGAGATTGCAAATCATTTCAAAAACAAGATTGACGCAATTCGTAGGGGCATCTCCACTGTACAGACATCCATCCCACTTAGCATACCTTATACTAAACTTCCCTCAACACTTTCCTCTTTTGACCTCGCTACTACCGAAGAGGTCACCAAGGTTTTCTCAGAAGTCCGTCTCACTACCTGCCCCCTGGATCCTGTCCCCTCACAACTACTACGGTCACCCTCTACTTCCATCCTATGCTCCCTCACTCACATCTTCAATCTTTCCCTCTCTACTGGTGCCTTCCCCTCCCCCTCTAAAGCATGCACACATCACTCCCATACTTAAAAAGCTCTCCCTGGACCCCACCAACCTGAACAACTTAGGACCCATCTCCCTGCTGCCATTTACCTCTAAATTCCTAGAACGCTTAGTCTACAATCGCCTGAGCTCCCACCTCACCGACAACAACCTTCTTGACCCTCTACAGTCTGGCTTTCGCTCACTCCACTGCACTGAAACTGCCCTACTAAACCTCACTAATGATCTACTAACAGCTAAAACCAATGGCCACTACTCCATACTCTTACTACTTGACCTCTCTGCGGCTTTTGATATGGTTGACCATCCCCTCCTCCTCAAAAAACTCCACTCTCTTGGCCTAAGAGACTCCCCTCTCTCCTGGTCCTCCTCCTACCTATCGCAGCGTTACCTATAATGCTGCCTCCTCCTCTTCACCCCCTCTTTCTGTAGGGGTCCCTCAAGGTTCTGTCCTTGGACCCCTTCTCTTCTCCATCTACACTTCCTCCCTTGGTCACTTGATAAACTCCCATGGCTTTAAGTACTATCTCTATGCTGATGACACACAAATCTATCTTTCTACCCCTCACCTCACCCCTTCAGTCTCATCTCGCATTACTAACCTACTACGTGACATATCGGCATGGATGTCACTTCACTTCCTCAAACTCAATCTTTCCAAAACTGAGCTCTTAGTATTCCCTCCAACCCATGCCCCCCCCTGACTTCTCCATCAAGATCAATAACACAATCATCAGTCCCTCCCCTAATGCCAGGCTACTAGGTGTAATCCTAGACTCCCATCTGTCCTTCCGGCCCCAGATCCAATCACTGTCCAAATCTTGTAGACTTCACCTCCGCAACATCTCCAAGATACGACCATTCCTAACCTCAGAAACTACTAAGCAACTTATTTACTCCCTTGTTCTATCTCGCCTTGACTATTGTAACTCCCTACTCATTGGCCTACCGAATCGCAGGCTATCCCCTCTTCAGTCTATCATGAACGCTGCTGCCAGACTTATCAACCTTACTAACCGTTCTGTATCTGCCACCCCTCTCTGCCAATCCCTCCACTGGCCTCCACCCCTCTCTGCAAATCCCTCCACTGCCCTCCACCCCTCTCTGCAAATCCCTCCACTGGCCTCCACCCCTCTCTGCCAATCCCTCCACTGGCCTCCACCCCTCTCTGCAAATCCCTCCACTGGCTTCCACCCCTTCTCTGCCAATCCCTTCACTGGCCTCCACCCCTCTCTGCAAATCCCTCCACTGGCTTCCACCCCTTCTCTGCCAATCCCTCCACTGGCCTCCACCCCTCTCTGCCAATCCCTCCACTGGCTTCCACCCCTTCTCTGCCAATCCCTCCACTGGCCTCCACCCCTCTCTGCCAATCCCTCCACTGGCTTCCCATTGCCCAACGGATAAAATTCAAAACATTAACAATCACATATAAAGCCATTTATAACTCTGCCTCAAATTACATCACCAATCTTGTCTCCAAATATCACCCAAACCGTACTCTTCACTCCTCGCAAGACCTCCTACTCTCTAGCTCCCTTGTCTCCTCCTCCCATGTTTGTCTCCAGGACTTCTCCAGAGCTTCCCCCATCCTCTGGAACTCTCTATCCCAATTTATCAGACTATCACCTACTCTGCTTACTTTTAGGCAATCCCTGAAAACCGATCTCTTCAGGGAAGCCTATCCTGCCCTCAGCTAATAATGGAATCTTCTACTCTTCCAACCAGTCCATCCCCCACAGTAACTACCTTTTGTACCATTAGCCCCTCCTTCCTAGATTGCAAGCTCCCAGGATCAGGGCCCTCCTAACCCTCTTGTATTGAACTGTATTGTTGCTGTATTGTCTCCCGTTATATTGTAAAGCGCTGAGCAGACTGTTGGCGCCATATAAATCCTGTATAATAATTCCTCCTACCAGTCCATCCCCCACAGTTACTACCTTTTGTACCACTAGCCCCTCCCTCCTAGATTGTAAGCTCCAATGATCAGGGCCCTCCTATCCCTCTTGTACTGTTGCTGTATTGTCTCCCATTATACTGTAAAGTGCTGAGCAAACTGTTGGCGCTATATAATAATAATAAATAATAATATACACATATATACAGAGAATACCACAGGCGCGAAGTGAGTGATATAATTTAATTGCCGATAATGCTTACAGAAGAGAAAATGAACTTTGTTCCATCAAAATACATGTTACAAGCAGCGCAAATGTTTATTAATCTTTTGTCCTGACTGACGTTACAAGACATTCCACCATTATCAGTTACAACATGTCCGTACAGTCTGGATGATGCTCCCATGTTCATGTCGCTTGTTAAACACAACAAGCAAAAGTCAGATTTAATCAGCGAGTGCCAGAAGGCATTTCAAGGCCCAGGGAGCAAGGCCAGTCTGCGCTGAACCCAAAGGAGAATTGGCATGTTGGTTTAATTTCTGTACACAGAGTTCAGACCACCTGCATTCCCACAGTGTCAGATTGCAGTCATAGCTTCAGACATTAATTTTAAATTATCCCCCTTTCACAGAGAGCCACGAGGACCCTTCTAAACCCCCTCCAGGCTTCGGTTAAATTGAAGAACTGGCACATTCGGTCAATAATGGCCCAGCTGTTGCACAATAATGAAAAATATGAAGCCTTCGCATCAGACGTAATGTTGACACAAGGATTCCAGCTACAGCAAAACAAGAGGACATTCTAAAGTGCATATGAAGATGAAATTTCTTCCTCTAAATGTAAAAAACATGGCCGGTCCAAACGCTGAAACTATAGACCGCAATGGTCAGTGTAACCTGTGTGTCACCTTATGTAGCAGCAAATGGACCAATCTATGATAAATACCAGTCACAGCTTCCTCACTATTATATGAACATTAGATCATGGAGCGCAGCAGAAAGGGATACAATACCTAATGTGGGGGAGTTTTTCATTCTTTAACCTCCCTGGCGGTATGATTATGTCAGGAATTTTGTACCAAAAGCGGTACCATTTTTTTGCATGGAAATTTGGTGTTATGTATTGTAGGCCTGCAATTCTTAGTAATTACTTACTTAAACATCCCGGGTATGATAAAACTTGAAACACGAAATCATAAATTATAATTTAATAAATAATCATAAAAAATAATAATTTAATAATAATAAATTTAATTCAATAATATAATCAAACCAAAAACACTGAAATTTGAAATACAGAGGCAAATTCGCACATCGCTGAGCAAAGTCGCAAAATCGTTTTCAGTGTCTGATGACGAATTTCCCCCACGAATCATTATCACTCAATTCTGCAAGTGGTTCTGATTTACTATCGCTGTTCTAAAACCGCTTTTGACGTAAAGGGACGCTTTTTGGCCGCCATGGACTTTTCTAAGTTTCCAGGCAGAAAGAACAGTCAAAATGCAGGCAGGGCGCCGGACAAAGCAGTGGGGACAAAATGTATGTGAAATGCAGTGAAAAAGCAATGACAGCAAAAATGTCATTTTTTAAAAATTTCAAATTTCCCGCCGGTTCCGCCGCCCGAACGTTCCGACGTCACAGGGACCGGAACACGGAAGCCGGATGCCGGCATCTGCCGGAGGAGATGGCCGGGGATGCTGCAGGGGACCCATCGTGGGAGCGAAGGACAAGGTAAGTGCTGCAGGGACCCCCAGAGAACGCTGCATGGTAAGCCCGAGTGTAGCTCGGGGTTACCGTTCTTGGTATAGAAATTCTACCCTGAGCTACACTCAGGAATACCGCCAAGGAGGTTAAAAGTGGTTGTATACCCAGTGAAGTGACTGGCCTCACAGAGAAACAAATCCTCCTACATCAGTTGTCCCTGTTTATCTGCAGTCTTCTCTGCATCCGTTCAAATTGCTCAATTTATAAAGCTTGTCTGACAGTTCAGAAAAAAAGGGGCGGAGAGCTGAAATTACACACTGTAAGGCTCAGTGAGGAGAGCTCTAAGCACTGGTTCACATATATATGTGTCCGTGTGGGCCGCATTTTGCACGGGCACGAGAGCCCATTGATTTGAATGGACTCCAATGCCCGTGACACGCAGGGAAGAAGTCTGCACTTCTTCTGAAAACACAGTCCGCGCGGGAACCTCGGTTCTCAGTACGGGTGCGTTTTCCAGTGCGGGCGGCGTGCCATTAGAATAGAGGGTGAAGCTCCCTAATGGGGAGCACAGACAGCAATAAAAACCTAATAGGTGCTCTAATAAATCTCCACTCTATCCAAAACTAAAAATAAAAAAAAATTTAAAAAAATTGCCTTTAGTCATACTTCAATTTGTTAATGCTTGTGTTAATCTGTATTTGAGCCATTTAGTTTTGGAAATGATTTTTTTTTTCTCAACAGAGCAGCTAACAATAGTCAGGTGAACATGTGTAAAAATCTTTTTTTAAAAGGAAATTAAAATATATATTTAGCAAAGTTATTGTTATATTTACCTGAAAGTGACTTAACTGATTTTAACAAAGTAAGGGGGGTGCACTGTGATGTAAGGGGCTGTTGACTTCTGATGATGGTTGGGGGGGGGGGGTGTGAGGTGCTCTGAACATCAAGTCTCAGTTCTGGTTCACAACGTAGAAACGCAGTCCAGATGTGTTCCAGATGTGTTTCTGCATGCGTGTTTTTGGTGCGTTTTTGACGTGTTCTGGTGAGTTTTTGATGCGCTTCGGTTCATTTTTTTCCCCTCTGTTTTTCTTCAATGCAAATATGCGTTCCAGTGCATTTTTGAGCGTTCCAGTGCATTTTTGAGCGTTCCAGTGCATTTTTGAGCGTTCCAGTGCATTTTTTTTAGCATTCCAGCACAGTTCTGTGCAGAAAAAAATGTAACCTGTTCTACTTTTTTTTTTCTGCCCCCGGAACGCACTGGAACCGCAAGCACTGATGTAAACTATGACACTGACAACTATATCACCTACTTTCTGTGCATTTTGGACGCAGAAAAAAAAAAACGCAACTGAAACGCATGTAGCGGCCCTTTGAAAGCAACCATAATGCTGATGCAGCCTGTGAAGAAATGGAGTTTGACGCTCCTGTCCTAGAGAATCATAGAAAGTACGGATTTTATTGCTAGGTCCACCTTAAATCCCATGCATATGAATCTCCAGGAACACATGCAGAGCTCTCCCTCCTGCCACTCATATGTAGAAGCCTTTATATTCTTTTATATGCAAGTCCTTTTCCTCCAGCCAAAAACCATCCGCCAGCCTATCTCCAACAAACCGGTCACAGGCAATCTGCAAACGTTTGATCTTTGTTTGCCAAGCTCCAAAGATATGTACACTCTTCAAGAAGTAAACATTAGCTGAAATATTTCCCTTCACAGTGATAAGAAGAATACGGGCCGATTAAATCCACACATATTAGGATCTTGGAGGGGAAGAAAAAAAAAATGTTTTGCAAAAATCTTGGGATGAAAAACCTTGAACTTATGTGTCTCCGGCGCTTTGCGCAGAAATACCTCTCGGATATCACGTTACAAGGTAAATACGCCTTCGTTAGATGGTTTTAAATTCCCCTTCTGTCCTTGGCATGTTTTATCTATGATCGTACAATACACAGAGCGCGGAGGATTTTGTCCATTTTTCACGTGTAACAAAAAAAAAAAAAAAAAAAAAAAAAAACCTTGCTGTGCCAGGCAGCCCAATTAGTTGTAAGCTATCAAAAGACGGAGCTAAGCTTTCATCTTCAGCAGAGACTGCATACAAGTGGGCAAGTGTCATGGAAACCCAACCGCAGGACAACTAGCTTCTATATTAGTCAAGAGTAAAAAAAAGAAAAAGAAAAAAATCTAGTTTTATCAGATGACATGCACTGCATCTGCACTGTGTTCTCTGGGCATGATAGAAAGACAAAACAATTAATTTGTTTGATCCTATTAATTGTAAACACCTGGTGGCTGGGGGGGGGGGGGGGGGGGCAGCCTTAAAAGGGAAAATGCAAAGCCAATCTCATTACACATCTGAAGCTCATGTAAACGTACAGCAATCATTATTTAAAGCCTGAAGGCTGTGGGGCCTAACCTGCACTGTAATGCAGGCCATAGACGGATTGAAAATCGGCCGATTTTTGCACCGTTAATGAGTTAATTGGTCGGCCGTTTTTCGGGGTTTTGCCACATTTTTTTCATCGGTGAACTTGGGAAAAAAAAAAAACGGACGATTTTCCTGGCAATGATGGACAAATCGGCCGATCTTTTTACCGATAAAAAAATCTGCACATGAGCCGTGGCCTGCAAGAAGAAGAAGAAAAATAAGAAAAGAAAAAAAAAAAAGAAAAAAAAAGTAGAAAAAGAATTCCAGTCCGCTATTATATTTGACATGAAAAAGTCTTGCGGTTGCAACAATGTATCTATTTGTATTCGAATAAAACCATCTGCATCCAAAATGGATACAAATAGATACATTGTTGCAACTGCAATACTTTTTCATTTCAAATATAATAGCGGAGCTCTCTGCAGGGACAGAAGTAATTAAATGCCGGACGTAGACGGGACGAAAATTGGCCGATTTTTTTTACCATTGGTGGCAACGTCGGCCTATTGAATAACTGATTTTTCTTTTTTTTTTTTTTTTTTTTTTTTTAAAAAACAGCCGGTTTTCGACCTGTTTATGGCCTGCATAAGGCTACTTTCTAACTGATCTGCTGCAAAAACACAGGCATTTTTCCCACGCTTTTTGAGCGTTTTTAAAAAGGACATGTGACTTAAAAACTGCACCAAAAATGCTTCCCAGAGGCGTTTTTTAGGCGTTTTTCAGGCCTTATTTCAATGGGAAGAGGTGTTTTTGGGGCGATTTTTTATTTTTTTTTACTTACCAAACATGCCCCAAAAATGCTGCAAGCAGGAGTTTTTACACCACACACGCAACGCCTCAGTGTGAAAACATACACAGATATACATTTGCATACATATAGAGAAGCTTTCTTGAGCTTTTCAGACGCTTTTGTTTTTTTTGTTTTGTTTTTTTTTTTTAAAACGCTTCAAAAACTCCTCAGTGTGAAAGTAGCCTATCCCTAGTTTCACACCTAAGCGTTTTGTATAGTCCATTCTCCAGTTTTGTACAGTCCATTTAACATGATTTCCTATGGGACACGCTCACATCTTCACGTTTTCACCCGGTGCTTTTGGAAAGGGTCAGGGACTTTCGTGAACGCAAAATGCTGCGGTTTTGGTTCTATAGACTTCAATGGGAATGTTGCAGAAAAGCATGTATTGCTCTTTCACTGCTTTTTACATTTAAAATCTGCCTAGGAACAAGAAAAATTAAAAAAAAATGTAAAACAACAAAAAACAAAAAAAATAAGCAAAATGCATCAAAAAACGCAAAATGCAACCCGCATAAGTGTGAACCTAGCGTAAGGCTTAAAGTGATTTGTGAACTTTTTTTATTTATTTATTTTAAATAACAAACATGCTATACTTACCTGCTCTGTATAATGGTTTTGCACAGAGCAGGCCCGATCCTCTTTTTTTTTTTTGGGTCACCCCACTGACCGTCGTCATTATTATTATACAGGATTTATATTGCACCAACAGTTTGCTCAGCACAGTCATGGCTCCTCTTCCCTGCCGAGTGCCCCCAATGGATATTGTCCGTTCACAAACAGAGCATGACTTGACCCCGCCCTTGCTCTCTCCTCATTGGCTGTAACTGACAGCCATTGGCTCCTGCTGCTGTGTGAACCAATGAAGAGAGACACCTGGGAGAGCCGCTGCTCTCATGCACATTGCTGCATCGAGATGGGGCTCAGGTAAGTATAAGGGGGGCTGCACCCAGAAGGTTTTTTACCTTAATGCACAGAAAGCGAAAACACTTTTTGAGTTTAGAAGCAGAAGAGTTTAAAAGCGGTTAAATGTTCCTCGACTGAAAGCAGAAAAATCGCATTTAGTAGATGAACATTTTGGCCAAAAAATGTTAAACGTGGCAAAAACGCATGTCAACGGAAATACTCTGGCCAATCAAATACACGTCCAAACGCTAAACCCGTTACAGCGTTCATACGTGTTTTTTCCACGCAAAGCGGTCTTCTGCTGCCAGAAGAGCTAAACATCTCAGGGAGTTCATGTGTACATAAGGCCTAAAGCTTGCTATACATTAGTCAAAATTTGGCTGGTACATGGGGAATGTGGCTGCATTTGTTTTCTTTTTCCAGGCTAAGAACATTTTCAGCAATTTCAGAAAATGCCTGTCGGTCTTGCCACAAATGCCATGCCCTTGTCTCTTCCTACAAGATTAATAAAATCACCTTTCCTCTATGGATTCCATCATCCTCCATGTAATGGAGATGAACAGATGTAGACATGATTGAAGTCCATCCTAGGTGGCAACCATGGCTTCCTTCATAGATAAAGTGGAGGAGAGCATGTGGCCACCCATGGATAGGAAGTGTGTTATTTGCTCTTCAGGACAAGTCTTTTTATACCAAGGTGACTTGGCAAAATCCCTATAAATTAACCCAAATTGTCCAAAAACTGTGTACAAGCCAGCAGAGGGATCAAGCCTGCCTACACAAATCCACAGGTTTTCATTGTACAATTACATTAGAGTGATAGAGGTAAGAATGCTCCTTACACTTGTGGTCAATGGGAAGAATTACCCCCTTACAGATAGCTAAAAAGAATAAAAGTGTCAGTGGGAACTCATCTGAGTGGCAGAAATTGCTCATTGCTCAAGGAACCCCTAGAGCAGTGGTTCTCAACCTGTGGGTCGCGACCCCTTTGGGGGTCGAACAACCCTTGCACAGGGGTCGCCTAAGACCATCAGAAAACACATATTTCCGATGTGTAAAGAGCAGCTACTGTGTTGAAAGCAGCTACTGTGTTGAAAGCAGCTACTGTGTTGAAAGCAGCAGTATTGGAGGTAAAACGACACTTCATGAATTATAATTATTGGGTCAATAAGTTTATGGTTGGGGGTCACCACAACATGAGGAACTGTATTAAAGGGTCACGGCATTAGGAAGGTTGAGAACCACTGCCCTAGAGCAGTGGTCGGCAAGCCGCGGCTCGTGAGCCACATGCGGCTCTTTACACACATTAATGCGGCTCTTCTGTGTGCCGGGAGCCCGCTCCCCTCCCTCCTCTCGGACGGCCGCCCCAAAAGTCAGGACTCTGCAGCTAGCCCAGCAATGGGCAAACTACGGCCCGGCGGACCTTTTAATCCAGCCCGCAGAGCGTGGCAAACATTGGCTGTCAGGATGTAGGCGGGGCAGCGTGACAAACTCCTCTCCTCTCACAGTCCGCCCTGAAGACCGGAACGGCGAAGGAACACGGTGAGAGGAACGCGCGGAGCAAAGGTAAATGAATTGACACAATATGGGGAATTAATTACTATAGGGGGAATGAATTACTATAGGGGGAATGAATTACTATAGGGGGGATGAATTACTATAGGGGGGATGAATTACTATAGGGGGGATGAATTACTATAGGGGGGATGAATTACTATATGGGGGATGTATTTTCAGTTTTAAAAATGTGGCTCTCAAAATAAATTTCAATCGTGGTTTTGGCGAGATTTGGCTCAGTTGAAAAAAAAGGTTGCCCACCACTGCCCTAGAGGAACCCTAGGATTCCACGGAACCCAGGTTGAGAAACCCTGCACTAGGCCTTCAAATCTAGGTAGCAACAGATGACTTTTAGGAACCGGAGGACGCAAGGCACACTGGTTACTTGGCTTTTGGGATTTGTCCAGCTTTATCCAGCAGAAATTTTTTTGCAAACATGACTGACAGCAGAGAATGCTTCACCTATTAGTTTAAGTCCACTGTCACCAGGACACTGTCAGGGCGGCTCAAAATTAATATACGAGCTGAAATTCAAGGAATATGGGCTCGGCTGACAAAATGGTCACCACCGACAACTGCTGAGCTTTCATTATGGCATGGATAACCATCCTTTGTGATAGCCGGAGGCAAGACATGCTGCTGTCAATTTAGGAAACAAGTTTTAGAAAATATGAATGAGGAGAATGGAGATACTGCCAGCTAGAGAGCAGAATGTCTGAAAAACAGACAGTTATTGTATTTTAGCAGAGGACCCACATTTCAAACATTGTGCGGCCTCTCAACAAAAAAAAAAAAAAATCCAGCCATTCCGCATTCCTCAAGTAGTGGTGAGGATAGAATTTAGAGGTTGGATGTTGTGTGTTTATCTCATACACACTACAAGATTGCACACCGTACACTGCATATTAAACAAAACGTAAACCCAATCACTAAATATCTTATCTAAGCTTAAAATGTTACTAAACCCTGTAATCACTACATCCAGTCTCTCCGGACCCCCGCATTCACTACATCCGCTCTCCCCGGAGGACCCTGCATTCACTATATCCGCTCTCCCCGGCGGACCCTGCATTCACTACATCCAGTCTCCCCGAACCCTGCATTCACTTATATCCGGTCTCCCCGGACCCTGCATTTATTACATCCGGTCTCCCCGGACCCTGCATTCACTATATCCGCTCTCCCCGGACCCTGCATTCACTATATCCTGTCTCCCCGGACCCTGCATTCATTACATCCTGTCTCCCCGGACCCTGCATTCACTACATCCGGTCTCCCCGGACCCTGCATTCACTACATCCGGTCTCCCCGGACCCTGCATTCACTACATCCGCTCTCCCCGGACCCTGCATTTACTACATCCAGTCTCCCCGGACCCTGCATTCACTACGTCCGCTCTCCCCAGACCCTGCATTCACTATATCCGCTCTCCCCGGACCCTGCATTCACTATATCCGTTCTCCCCGGACCCTGCATTCACTATATCCGGTCTCCCCGGACCCTGCATTCACTATATCTGGTCTCCCTGGACCCTGCATTCACTACATCCGGTCTCCCCAGACCCTGCATTCACTATATCCGGTCTCCCCAGACCCTGCATTCACTACATCTGGTCTCCCACAGTACACAGAAAATGGAAAGCGCAATTATTTTAGTAAATATAAACTGCTAAATACCTTTTCTCATCAGCAGTATATAGCAGTCTAGTGTCCGGCCAAGCAATGGATAATCTTGTAGGAGGAGTTTTCACTCTCCTCTGACTGTCCTATGAGGCTGCATAACCCCTGACCCTCTGGTCTGGACAGTGTTGATCACATGCACCCTCCCAAAAGGAAAAAAAAAAAACTCTCTAGCAAAACACACTAAACTGAGCATGTGCATAGTGACTGTGCTATAAGCAGAGGGATTGGGGACAGTAGAAGGGGAGGATCAGAGAAGACAGGATCAAACAGCCTTTTTACACAATGCAGAGGATTAACCCCTTAGGTTCCACAGTGAGTATAACAAGCATGCTTTACTGCATCTACAGACTGATTGTACTGTTGCGGGTTTAGGAACACTTTAATGCCTCGTACACACGATCAGAATATTGGACAATGGCCGTGCATTCTTTTTGCATGCGAGTCTCTTATTGAAAATGAAGAGGTTACTAAAGTTACGAAAATTTTCTTTAGACAGAGTACAACTTTGGAAGTGATGTATTGTATTCTTACATTTCCCAGCATGCAAGGTCTTTGTCTACTATAATAATTACACGAAAATCGTTCGTTGTGTTAACTTATGAGAAGAATGTTCATGCTTGTCCCTTCAGATATTTTCACATGAACTGGCATGATCGTCTCTCGGAAGCATCTGATTATCGGACAATCGATCTGAAAGCGTCTTTTTTCCATCTGTTATTCTCATCATGTGTATGAGGCTGTAACATGCCAATGTCATTTTCAATACTTTCATTAAATCTGAAGCGATAACACCTGGTGATCCTGCCATAAAAGTTCTTGTTCAAGCACTTCTTTTTAAAGAGCGACAACACTCAGCCTGTATCTCCAGACTGTTCTTTCGTATTGTCACCCTGTCACAGCTTTTAAATGGAGACAAGAAGTGGCCTTGCTGACAATGAAATGCAAGGTCCGCTGTTGTCAGCATTGGAGAAGCACCCTGATAAATGCCATGCAGCCATCACTTGTGTGGATGTGAGTAGGAGGTTGCTGAAAAAAAGCTGCCTAAAAGTAAAAAAAAGAAAGTTACTTAGAACACGTAAGGCTCTTTAAAATTAAATGTTATTCAGTAAGGGTTTAGATTTACTTTAAAGGTCAGCTCTGGGCACAAAGCATTTGTATGTAAACACATTATTTAAAATAGTCACAAAGGATAGAAATTTTCTGTCTGCATTAAACACCTCTGAAAACTCAGATATGGCCATATAAAAGTAGCAGTAGCATCATCACTATGCCATACATCAACCCTTCTCAACCAGGGTGCCCAGGCACCCTGGGGTGCCTTGAGGTTTCTTCAGGGGTACCTTGGCAAAAAGTCTAAAAATTGTCCAAAACTTGTATACAAGCCAGCGGGTGGAACAAGCCAGCCTTTTAGTTACCCAAAGCCACAGGTTTTCAATGTGCACCATTACGACCTTCTAGCCGCCGGTGTCCGGACAACCAATGACATCATCAGTTAATAAGGAGGATGTCAGCTGCCCGCACAGCATCCTTGTTTGACCCTCCCCTGCCCCTCTCCAACAGTGCTGGGGTCACATTAGATCAGTGATGGATAAAACTGAGGGAGGAGAAACACTGGAATACTAGTCAGTACCAGTGTGCAAAAGTGTATTTGCTTTGGAAGAATAAATCCCCTCCAATGTTGGGTGTCCTACATGTGTGGATGTTGCTGAGTTATATAAAAACTATTACAAAAGAATATACATATATATTGTACATTCACATCAGTCCCTAACCCTCAAGGGGTGTACAATCTAAGGTCCCTAACTCACATTCATACATACACATACTAGGGGCAATTTAGACAGGAGACAATTAACCTACCAGCACGTCTTTGGAGTACTAGGGTCATTGGTTCGAATCCCAGCCACGGCACAACCTGCCTGGAGTTTGCATGTTCTCCCTGTGCCTGCGTGGGTTTCCTCCGGGTACTCCGGGTTCCTCCCACACTCCAAAGACATGCTGGTAGGTTAATTGGCTCCTGTCTAAATTGTCCCTAGTATGTGTATGTATGAATGTAAGTTAGGGACCTTAGATTGTACACCCCTTGAGGGTTAGGGACTGATGTGAATGTACAATATATATGTAAAGTGCTGCGCAAATTGACGGCGCTATATAAGTACCTGAAATAAATAAATAATAAGGTAGGACTATTTGTGAAGGGGGGCAGATGGCTTTGTTGTGATGTGGGACTCAAATGTGAAGGGGAACTCTTCCATGTATTGACAGTATGCCCCTTGACTTTTTTTACTGCACTCCCAGATAAGATAGTCTAGATCTGGACCTGACGCCTCTGCTAATACCACTGCTGGGATTTTTGAAACTCCTTCTCCCTTTCCAATTACTGACTGCAAAGTTCCCATCTCTTACCTGGCTCTTGCCACTAGTGAGACAATGTGTATCAAGCATCATATAACTCAGCCCTTTTTTGAATAAGGTCAGCGAGGTGACAGGTTAATGAAATGCTGCTTTTAAATGCAAACAAGCTTATCCAGGACTTTGAGAACTGAACTGTCTGAAGTAAATGGAGTCTAGCACGGTAGGAAGAGACAGACTAGATGTCTGCACTTGATGTTATCAGAGGTGGGGGACTGTATTTTAGAATGACAACTTATCTAATCTATGAAAGGGGTTATGAGGGTGAAGATGAACACTAGACAATTTTGGAATATGTAGCCACCATCAAACTGCACTCAAAACACCTAATGCCTAGTAAATACGATGAGAAAATTGTACAAAAAACAGTTTTCGGAGCAATCGCTCGATAATCTGACCGTTAGTACACAACTTTTGAGAGCCGATCACAACAGTTCATGCAAAAATATCTGAAGGGACAAGCATGAATAAAGAGACACTGTCAAATTTTTCTTTGGCCGCATGTGATCGCTAAGTGTAAACGCATTTTTTACAGAAAGATGTTAAAAAAAAAAAATCAAACATTTTTAAGCAAGTTTATGATTGTGTGATGGCCAGCATTCATAGCCTTCTTGGGCCGCATGCAAACCTTTGGCTGTCGGTGGGACAAGCCTGACATAGGTTATACATCCACATGGTCAAATTGGATCCTTTCCAATGTTCCTGAATTGTGTCTATCCCACAAAATGTCAATTGCCTACAGTCCCTATTGAGGAATAGCTGAAAGTGTTTGAATAAGCTGTGATTTCTATGTACATTTTTAATAGATATGTTTGCCCCCGCCACCCCAATATAAAATTTGACTAGTGGTACATCTCAGATATTAGGGCCCACATGGGCACTCCAATAGGTAGGTAACATGTAGTATGACAAGTTATTCATTTCTTTGTTACGCAATACCTCCCTTTGGTGTTGGATTTGAAACTAATATTTCTTCGGGAAGATAAAACTTATAAATGTCCAGTAATGAGGCACTGCTAATTTTTTTTCTGGCCAAATGTGTTTGCTAAGTGTAAATGCGTTTTTACAAAAAAAATTCAAAATTTTTAAAGAAGTGTATGATTTTTGTGTTGAGAAGCATTCATAGCAGTCCTGGGCCACAGGTTGGACATACCCGGAATAAATGATGCTGCAAATTGTTGCCACCACCAACTAGGAACAGCAACTGACAGGCAGGAGCAACAGTACAATATTTTCAAAAAAATGAAATGAAAGGTATCAAAAAAAAAAAAAAAAAGAGGGTGGGGGGTATTATTATTTAATGGAAGGGAGACTGTTTACTTATGTATGAGAAAATACTATTAAAACAAAAAAACAAAAAAAAAACCAAGATCAACACTGATCACATCAAATCTTTAAAATAAAAAGAAATCCTACTTTGTATATGAATTATTTAGTATCGAAAAGAAAAATTCACTTGGACAAAATCTGTTGTCCGCTGATCGATACGCTTTCCAGAGCTGTACCAGCCTGCTTGCTTATGCAAAGCCCCAGCTGGTGGTGCTGAGAGTGAAAAGTGTTAACAAATGTGGAACTTTTGTATGTCCGCCAATAACAATGTGTGCATTCCAGAGTAGCCCCTCTCTGACCCCCCCCCCCCCCAATCCGGCTCCCCCCACCTTTATTCTCCATCCAGGCTTAAAGCTATAAGATCTCTCTCCTCACACACAGCCCAGGGAAGCCAAACACCAAGGAGAGTTGCAAAAATGCACAAAGCTTGACGATACAATGCATTCTTCAGGACAGACGGGCTGCCTAGTAAATGCACCCTAATAAAGCGCAATGGAAGTGTGTTACCGAGTGTAGGCAGGCTTATAGCAATCCAGAAAGATGAGTGGGGGGGGGGGGATGGAGAGCTGGCGGATGCCATGACTCTCTGTAAAATGAGAACCCAGCCATGAATTCCATTGAACAAACTTGGGCCTCAGTGCGGTCAAGATGGAACCTGATTGCGGCAGCGGCGGCCTTTGTGAGGCGTGCACTTGCAATCAGTGTACAAAGCCAAAAGCTGTCTTGGGTTCCGTAATAATCTGACGGCAAGAGCTAGAGAAGCAAGAGAGGCCCCTTTCTCTGTCAGAAAATCAGGTATAATTAGGAGCCGTGGAACTCAAAAAATATCATGATGGAACATCTGGATGACATTTGTCTCAGGCACAGGAGAAAGTGCGCTTGCCTGGTTTTAACCCTTTCTGAACCACATGGCGGTTAAAAGAAAAAAAAAAAAAAAGGCAGATTGTTCCCATTTCTTTCACCCCGGCTGCATTTGCTGATAAAATGTGATGCATCCTGGGAATTTTCAGTTTTGCTGTTCTAAACTTTCCACTCTCTATGGATCTAGGACTAGGTTAACACTACTATAGGGAAACTAAATCTTATAATTGTTCTATTTATAGAGTTTTGCTAATTTTTGTGTCAGAGACAGAAAATCTAAGAGCTTTTGTTAAAGTCGATGTAAACCCGTACATTAAAATGTCATTTCTAAAGTAATTTTCAAACATTCTTTTAAAGAAAATCTGGTATTGCTGCCATAAAGGTCCATTTTCAGACACTTTGTGTTATTCAGTGATCATGTCCCCTTCTACCAATTTCTTTCCTGTGTTGTCACTAGAATACAGTGGAAAAAAACCTTCTTGGCAATGGGACTTTTGGGGCACAAATTACACAGAAAATGTTATAAAGGATAATAGTTAAAGCGGAATTCCACCCAAAAGGGGAAGATCCGCTTTTAAAGATTGGTCCCCCGCTCCCATTAAGGATTGGCACCTTTGGGGAACGAGGGGGTAACGGGTACCTGAACTTCATAGGCACCCGCTCCCACTTCCGCTGCAATCGGAAGTGGAAGTTGTCCTCCTACCCTCCCTCCCCGAAGTCTTGTGGGTCACGTGACAGATCCCAGAAGACGGGGTCATTAACCACTTCCTGTCGGGACACTTTCACCCCCTTCCTGACCAGGGCAATTTTCAGCGCTATCACACTTTGAATGACAATTGCGCGGTCATGCAACACTGTACCCATATTAAATTTTTACCATTTTTTTGAGACAGATAAAGCTTTATTTTGGTGGTATTTATTCACTGCTGGGATTTTTATTTTTTTGCTATATAAATGAAAAAGTCCAAAAATTTTGAAAAAAGTGTTTTTCTTATAAAATTATGCAAATAAATAATATTTCATCATAAATCTTGGCCAAAATTTATTCCGTTATCTTTTTAATAAAAAAAAAAAAATACGCCGAATTAGTTATAACCAAAAATTATAATTTTTAAACTTTTTTTTACGTTTTTATTTTTTTTTTATATTATTTATGTTTTTTTTTTTTTTTTTTTACATACCGTCACCCTAGCAGTACAGTGTCACCTTGGTTTTTTTTTTTTACAACGATTGCAATCATTTCTCTTTCTCTCTGTCTGCATTCTTGCAGCCATTGAGAAATACTGTGTGAGCTGTGATTGGTCAGAGCTTGTCACATGGTACAAGGCTGTTGTGAATAGCCCTGTACCATATGACCTCTGTGATCATTCACAGATTTCACACGTAGTAAGCAATGAGGTCACAAGTGACATCTTGCTTACTACTTTGCATGTGATCACTGATTGGCCAATCAGTGGTCACATGATTGGGACCTCGTACAGAGGTCCCGTCCGACGATCGGTGTTTCACTGTGTCCGGAGGACACAGCAGGCACCGGATCGCGGTGCTGTGCGCTCCCAGGGAGCGCGCACAACTAGAAATAGCGGGTGCCGTTTATGAACGGCAACCCGCCCCTGGAGTGCCACCGCCCTGCCGTTTATAAACAGCAGGCGGACGGCAAGTGGTTAAGGAAGCGCAGAGCTACTCGCACATGCGCAGTGGTTACCCGGCTTTGAAGCCGCAAGCTGTTACAGCTGGGTGCCCACACTGAAGATGCTGGCGTCTGGAATACAGGACGGCCGGTGAAACGGGCTGTGGCGGGGGCAACACGGGATCATGGGACAGGCGAATGGCTTTAAAAAAAAAACAATTTTATTTATCCAGTATTGTAAAAAGGGATAAAGTTACAAGATATGGCGGTATCACCGAGCGTAGTTTTACAGTAGATGAAGGAAAATGAGTCCTGCATGCATTAGCACTTTATGTAAACTATTACCCTTTAACATTTTCTGAGTAATTTGCGCCCCAAAAGTCCCATTGCCAAGAGGGTTTTTCCACTGTATTCTTACAGGGATGATGGCACCTCTTGTATCACGCCCATTTCTCTTTGTGTTGTCACTAGAGATAGGAAACCATGGAAAGAAACAGAAAAATATTTTTTTTTCCGTTTTTTTTCCAACAAAGCCATTTTTTTTTTTTTCGGAAAAATTGAAACACAAAAAAAACAACAAACAAAAAAGGAGTGTGGAATATGCCCTTTCACAATGATAAATACTACATCTATGACATGGTATTCAAACAATATAAAACAAAGTTTAAATTGGAACTGCATCTGAGCACCACAAATCAAAATTGCTATTTAATTGTTTGTTGAGCAAACTCCCACATCCATCCATGTTTCCATGCTTTATTTTGCAGAGAAATCATTTAGAAAAACACCTGCTAGCATTTCTGTGCTTGGCCATCTTGAGTAAGGGCAGATGATGCATGCAGCATTTACTTCCTGGAATCCATCTACCCTTAGCTCAGGCATTGGCTGAGCTGAGAACCCTACTTTCCCTCCTGAAGACTCCTGGGATTTATGATATAATTTGCCTAGACATGGGAACCTGGAAGTAACTGAAGAAATGTAAAAAAAAAAAAAAGTTTAAAACATGTAAATACTTTCTTATCTATGTACTAATGCTAACAGCATAAGGATTAAAAAAAAAAAAAGCCAATGTTGACAAAGTGAAGTTCCACGTTAATGAAAGATTTCTGATACTTTATGTAAAATCTTAAATTATTGCAAGTCCTCCCAGCTGAAGACAAGCAAATCCTGGAATACAATTCAAGTCTTAAATTATTGCAAGTTCTCTCAGCTGAAGTCAAGCAAATCCTGGAACACAATTCAAGTAACACTTTACATTTCAATGCAGTTCTCAAACAGGAGATATATGCATTTCTGTCACTAGGGGCACTGCAGGGGTAAGACTCCAGTTTAGTTTGCTTGTGGGGTCCATCTTGTACCTCCTACAGTTGGGAGATTGTTGGGATACGGTAGATGATAGTTTCTGTCCTCCTCTCATGTCTTAATTGACCGGGAAGAGGGTAAATTTGTCTAACAAAATTAGTTTTTCTTTAAACCTTTAGTTAGGGGTAAGGGTGACTGGACATACTTGGGTAGGGAGTTCCAGAGGATGGGAAAGGTTCATGGGAGGAGGTAACAAGGGAATTAGAGAGCAAGATGTCCTGGGAGGAACAGAGAGGACAATTTGGGCTATATATGCAGAGGAGGTTGGTGATATTGGCATATTCTGCATTTGTCACCATTTGTAATCCCGCAGTCACTGACAGAGGACATGCATGTAGAAAGGAAATGGCTGTTAAATGGCTCAAAGTGGCAGAAGCACTGGGATGCAAAAAAGGTCAAAACAGTATTTTCTAACAAAAGAAAAAAAAAAATGAGGCAATTGTTTATTATACAGAGTGCATTAGCAAACTAAACATCAAACAGTTAGGGATTCCATCTGCTGTAACCAAAGCCAGCCATAGACAAGTACAGGTTTCATAAGGAAAATGCATGATGAAACTTCTGCCCATTTAGCACATTTAAACTCCCATAATTACAGGGTCAATATAAAAGTGCTAAATAGCTCCAACACAAAGTCAATCAACACTGTGAACATGCCAACAGGAAAGCATTACAAAGGCTTGTCTTTCACAGCACCTCAGGAAGCTATATCCAATACAAGTAGATGCCCTAAAGTGTAAGTTCATCGCAAAAATAGCAAAAATGGAAGGGTGAAACTAACACCCCACACCAACCCCCCCACCCGGTCCCCGCTGCACTTACCTCTGAGGGTGATTAGCTGTCACTGCCCATGCAGCAGTTCAGGGATTTGAAAGCTGAAGTCTTCTTCCTTTTCCTTCTGGAGAGCATCCGCAATGGATCAGAGCGATTCTGATCAGTCATTTGCTGACAAGTGACCACTTTGACCAGTTGGAATCACTCTGGGAGCATTGAGGAAAGAAACCAAAGACTGCATTTTTCAAATTCCCAACTGCATGGGCAGTGACAGTTAAGAAAAGAAGGGGAAAAAGTCCCTGGATTCCAAATTCCCAAATGCATGGGCAGTGACAGCTAAGAAAAGAAAGGAAAGAAGCCTGTGGATTCCAAATTCCCAACTGCATGGGCAGTGATAGCTAAGAAAAGAAAGGGAAGAAGCCCGTGGATTCCAAATTCCCAACTGCATGGGCAGTGACAGCTAAGAAAAGAAGGGGAAAAAATCCCTGGATTCCAAATCCCCAACTGCATGGGCAGTGACAACTAATCACCCACTGAAGCAAGAACAGTTGGGACAGGGAGGTTAAGATGGGTGTAGGGTGAGAGATCGCCCTATCAATTTTTGTGAAAAGATGAACTTATATTTTAATGTTCCCCCTCCACTAAACTAAATGGATCAATTATTACAAATATAAGCATTAACCTTGGAATTCAGAGACCAAATGAAACACAATCTGCAGGAGGAATTCATTTAGAAATCCAAAGTAATTCTGGACATCCCTTAAAGAAGGGACCGGGACCGGAGTGAGGATTTACTATTCTATAAGGAACACCTTGAAATGTTAATGTGATTCTAAGGCTACTTTCACACTGAGGAGTTTTTGAAGTGTTTTTGCGTTAGAAAAGCTCAAGAAAAACGCTTTCCTATGTATGTGAATGTATATCTATGTATGTTTTCACACTGAGGTGTTGCGCTTGCGGTCCTGCTTGTAGCATCTTTGGGGCATGTTTGGAGAGTTAACAAATGCCTCTTCCCATTGAAATCAATAGAAAACGCCTGAAAAACACCTCTTAGAAGTGTTTTTAACTCGTGTCCTTTAAAACCGCTCAGAAAGCCCGACAAAACGCCTATGCATTTTACAGCGGATCAGTGTGATAGTAGCCTAAAGGTTGTAATAAAAAAAAAAAAAACAAGTCATACTTAACTGCTCTGTGTAATAGTTTTGCCAAGACCAGCCTTGATTCTCTTTTTTTGGGTCCCCCACCAGTGCCCTCCCAGTAACAAGCCTTTTGCCATGGGGGCACTTGAGCAGGCTTGCTCAGCAGCTGCGCTCCTGTGCATGGACATTACACACACAAGCCCATAGAATGCATTACAGTGGTAGTAAACTTGTTTTGTTTAATTTTACCTACAGGTAAGATCTTATACTAAAACTTCCCTGTAGGTAAAATGAATATCTCCTACACGTGCGCCGTTTAGATATTCTCTCTTTACCAAGGCTGGCATGCGCTCTGAAGGAACAGCATACCCATGCTGTTCCTTCAGAGCTGTGTGCTGTGGCCCGGGACTTCCGCACGTGTGTGTGGGATTGACATCATCACGGTCTGGCCTGTCAGACGGCCGGAGCTTGCGAACCCAGAAGGAAGCCGGGTGAAGGTGGAAGCCGGGTGAAGGTGGAAGCCGGGTGAAGGTGGAAGCCGGGTGAAGGTGGAAGCCGGGTGAAGGTGGAAGCCGGGTGAAGGTGGAAGCCGGGTGAAGGTGGAAGCCGGGTGAAGAAGGAAGCCGGGTGAAGAAGGAAGCCGGGTGAAGAAGGAAGCCGGGTGAAGAAGGAAGCCTCTACAGTGGTGACAGCGCACCACAAGAGGGCTTCATTTCAAGGTCCCACCTTGGAGGGAACTTTTTTTTTTTTTTTTCCTGCGGTTTACTACCGCTTTAAGGTTAAAAAACCTTTTGCCTTTAGAACCACTTTATAAATAATGCATACTGTAACAATTGGATGGTACTAAAATGACAGTGACAGATGCCATACTGTGTTTAAACGGCAGAGTCTGCTGTAACAATGTATTTAATACATAGATACACACATACATATACACACACACACACATATATATATATATATATATATATATATATATATATATAAATATTACACACACATATACATACATACATAAATATTACACACACACATATACATACATAAATATTACACACACGCATACACACAATATAGTTTAAAGGACGTTCCACAGGGACATTGCAGAGGGGGTATATAATACTCTATTATTCTCCTTAATCATCAGGAATAATCTTTGTATGAATCCCTCATTTTACGCCCAGCTTACGGCACGCCAGGAACAAGACCCGCCATAGAGCCGTTTAGCCTATACTCCTCTCACACCGATTTTTAAGCATGCGGCTTATCAGTGGTGATGCAGCGTAAAGAGACACAAAATGACTCTGACATATTTGGATTTTCTGCCGTTAATAATTCACCCTGACTGCTACCTAGAATACAAGCCGAGAAAACCAGGACAGCTAATTATCCGCCAATCCACCTTGCCGCAGCGCACTAGTGCGACTTTTATCTGCACGGGACAGCTGCACGCCGGCGTTTGAAGTGAAATGTCAGTCTCAGCTAATGCAGTCAAGCTTACATCACTAATGATGTCTCACGCTTTGAAGACACAACTCAAAGCCTAATTAAAAATTCAAATTCGCTCTTCTCAGCGCGCTCGTTTGAACTGCCTTTCCACTTGGACTGAATTCAATTTTTTTTCCTCCCTCTCTTGTTATACGAGACTGGAAACGTCCAAGTGGAATTAAATGAAAAAAAAAAATGGCAACAGTCATTTGCTTTCATAGAGTCCCTCAAGAGATTGTTGTGTTTGGACCAGGAACAGCAGACGTTCATGTAACACCGAGGACAACTCGGAATGATGAATTTTTACTGGATTATTAATACAATGTTGTTCCCTACAAGAGAAAGAGCCTGAAGACATGCTGTTGCTGAGTTACATTTCTAGCTAAATTCAAAAAAACAAAAAAATAAAAAAACAACACTTTTTTCATACCATTAACAATTAAAAGCTTGTAGTGCATAGAAATATGTATTACTTTAAAGTGGTTGTAAACCACAGACATGAAATATGAACAAGGCACATCCCCCTATAATGTGTACTTGTCTCAAGCCAGAGCACTAAGGGGTTGTTTTACTAAAACCGAAGAGTGCAAAATCTGGTGCACAGAAACCAATCAGCTTCCAGGTTTTATTGCCAAAGCTTAACTGGACAAACTGAAGTTAGAAGCTGATTGGCTGCCATGCACAGCTGCACAAAATTTTGCACTCTCCAATTTTAGTAAATTAACCCCTTAGTGTCATTTCTGTCTGCTGCCCCGTTCCTCTGCTATCTGCATGAGTCACTTCTTGTACAGTAACTTATTGATTTTTCACATTTTTCATGGTTAACATAATATCAAAGTACAATCCGTAAGAAAAAAGGACCCTCGCAGGGGACCAATTGACAAATAAGTAGTACAAACAGCGACATATAAACAAATAGCCATCAACAAGAACACACCCAATTAGAGGGAGATGAGCTTGAATATTATCTCTGCTGAGTTAAGTGGAGGTGGGAGGGCGAGGAGGGAAGAGAGGAAATGGAGACAACCTTGCGGAAGAGTAAGGAGGAAGGGAGCACAGGTGAAAAGAGAGAAAGATCAGGAAAGGAGAAACAGTATTGAGACGGCCTGAGCATGGGGGTCCCCCCGAAAATCGGTGCAAACCCAAACTGTATTCAGGAATTGAAGGTTGAGTTTAAGACCACCCAGGGTTCCAAATTTTCAGGAACAGAGGATGGGAGTCATTAAGGATACTCCACATTATTTCATGGACCATGAGGGTGGTCATAATTGTTCTCACCTCTGCGAACTGAACAGTTGGCTTCTTCCAGGCCCTAGCGATGGCCCTTTTAGCTGCTATAAAAAGATAGGTAGCCAATCTTTGCTGATGCAATAGAAGGCCAGGAAGTGGGCAATGGAGGAGCACATGACGGGGATCTCTACAGAAGGTCGAGTGGAAAAGGGTCGACAAAAGACCAAATACTCTGGATCAAAAGCCCACCAATCGTGGACACGTCCACCAAATGTGAAGTTCATCTCCATGGATTCCGTAGCCTCTGAAACAACAATTGCCACAGGATGGGTTTCCATGGGCAATCCATGCTAGGACCCAGTACCATCCGAGAAGGACCTTATATGCCGCTTCCATAGTAGTAGTGTTGAAGGAACATTTGGCTACAGCTGACCAGGACCTTCTCCAAACCTCCGGGGTTAATTGTACAGTAAGGTTGCGTACCCATTTTAAAACATAAGGATGGGGGCCAGGAGATTGTGTCAAAAGAAGATGGGAATAGAGAGATAGCGCCCCTGGCTCCAGGAGAGTGATGGCATATGTGTTTGAAAGACGTTTTCCGGAAAGGGAAAACAAAATCGAGGAGAGAGGAGATCCAATGTCTAAGCTGTGCATAGTGATACCATTCCGTCAGTGGGGTGCCATGGACTTCGCAGATAGAAGACCAGGAAGGGAACGAATGAGAGTTCAAAAAGTGACATACATGGGAATAGCCGCATGAGTTACTTCTGACCAGTTTTCCTGACACCAAGAGAAATATGGTGATGGGGAGGGCACAGCCTGTGATTGACAGCTTCAGCTCTATTCCAGTGTGAAAAGGTGTGTGCCCCTTCCCTCCAATCAGCTCTCAGAGCTCTACTCACTGTAATTTCAGCTATCCGCCCCCTGCTTTTCAGAGCTGAGAGATCCTGTATAAATTCTGTACTTTGAACTGATGTAGGGGAAACACAGCAGTAGATAAACAAGTACAACTTATGTAGGAGGATTTGTTTCATTTCTGTGTATCACCTGAGGCCTGTCACTTCACTGCGTAAATGTAATGGTTTACATTCACTTTAAATACCTTCTCCAGGATACAATTATGCCCCACGGGCAGTAAAAGAAAACCGTATCTAAATTCCTTGATAATGTGAGCCTCAGTCCTGAGTCTTTGGGTGTCTGTATGAACGTTTCATATTGGCTATACAGCAGCGGAGTCCTCTCGCAAAGCAGAAGCAAAGTTACATCATTGCAAGGGAACAGACCAGTAAGGGGCTATCTGCGGCACTGTATTAGTGGCCCTGCACCCAGAAACATCACTTGGAAGGGACCTGGGGACAGGGGGGCTTAGGGAGTTGAAAAATAAAAACCTGTCAGAATGAATTGGAAGGAAGGAAAGTCCAAGTTGTTGGGATTTTATGTGATAGGCCAACACAATGTGGAACATAATTGTGAAGTGGAAGGAAAATGATAAATGGTTTTCAAATTTTTTTTACAAATATATATCTGAAAAGTGTGGCGTGCATTTGTATTCAGTCCCCTTTACTCTGATACACCTAACTAAAATCAAGTGGAACGAAGTGCCTTCAGAAGTCACCTAATTAGTAAATAGAGTGCACCTCTGTGTAATTTAATCTTAGTATAAATACAGCTGTTCTGTGAAGCTCTCAGGTTTGTTAGAGAACATTAGTGAACAAACAGCATCATGAAGGCCAAGGAACACACCAGACAGGCCAGGGATAAAGTTGTGGGGACGTTTAAAGCAGGGCTAGATTATATAAAAAAAATCCCAAGCTTTGAATATCTCACTGAGCACTGTTCAGTCCATGATCCGAAAATGGAAATAGTATGGCACAACTGCAAACCTACCAAGACATGACTGTCTACCTAAACTGACAGGCCAGTCAAGGAAAACATTAATGAGAGAAGCAGCCAAGAGGCCCAAGGTACCTCTGGAGGAGCTGCAGAGATCCACAGCTCAGGTAGGAGAATCCATCCACAGGACAACTATTAGTCAAGCGCTCCACAAATCTGGTCTTTATGGAAGAAAGTCAAGAAGAAAGCCATTGTTGAAACAAAGTCATAAAAAGTCCTGTTGGCAGTTTGCGAGAAGCCATGGGGGGGGACACAGCAAAAATGTTGAAGAAGGTGCTCTGATCAGAGGAGACCAAAATAGAACTTTTTGGCCGTAAAACATGGTGGTGGCAGCATCATGTTGTGGGGATGCTTTTCTTCAGCAGGGACAGGGAAGCTGGTCAGAGTTGATGGGAAGATGGATGGAGCCAAATACAGGGCAATCTTAGAACAAAACATGTTAATAGTCTGCAAAAGACTTGAGACCGGGGCGGAGGTTCACCTTCCAGCAGGATAACGCCCCCAAACATACAGAGCTACAATGGAATGGTTTAGATCAAAGCATACTCATGTGTTAGAATGGCCCAGTCACAGGCCAGACCTAAATCCAATTGAGAATCTGTGGTAAGACTTGAAAGTTCACAGACGCTCTCCATCCAATCTGACAGAGCTTGAGCTATTCTGCAAAGAAGAACGGGCAGAAATGTCCTTCTCTGGATGTGCAAAGCTGGTAGAGACATCCCCAAAAAAGACTTGCAGCTGGAATTGCAGTAAAAGGGGGTCCTACAAAGTATTGACTCCGGGGGGCAGAATACAAATGCACGCCACACTTTTCACAGATTTGTACAAAATGTTGAAAACCATTTATCATTTTCCTTCCACTTCACAATTATGTGTCACATTGTGTTTGTCTATCATTTAAAATCCCAATATTATTATTATACAGGATTTATATAGCCAACGGTTTGCACAGCGCTTTACATTATAGTGGGAGACAATACAGTAACAATACAGTTCAATACAAGAGGGATAGGAGGGTCCTGCTCCTTGGAGCTTACAATCTAGGAGGGAGGGGTGAATGGTACAGTAGGTAACTGTGGGGGATGGACTGGTTGGAAGAGTAGAGGATTCCAGAATTAGCAGAGGGCAGGATAGGCTTCCCTGAAGAGAAAGGTTTTCAGTGATCGCCCAAAGGCAAGTAGAGTAGGTGAGAGTCTGATAGATTGGGGTAGGGAGTTCCAGATGATGGGTGACGCCCTGGAGAAGTCTTGGAGACGAGCATGGGAGGAGGACATAAGGGAGCTAGAGAGTAAGAGGTCTTGCTAGAAGCGGAGTGTACGGTTTGGGTGATATTTAGAGATAAGATCGGTGATGTAAATTGGGGCAGTGTTGTGGATGGCTTTATATGTCATTGCTAGTGTTTTGAATTTTATCCGTTGGGCAACTAGGAGCCAGTGGAGGGATTGGCAGAGAGGGGTGGAGGACACTGATTGGAGGCCAGTGGAGGGATTGGCAGAGAGGGGTGGCGGATACAGAACGGTTTGTGAGGTGGAGGAGTCTGGCAGCAGCGTTCATGATAAACTGGAGGGGGGATAGCCTGCGATGAGGTAGGCCAATGAGGAGGGAGTTACAGTAGCCGAGGCGTGATTTGACAAGGGAGTGAATAAGTTGCTTAGTGGTTCCCGGGGTTAGGAACGGTCATATCTTGGAGATGTTGCGGAGGTGAAGTCTACATGATTTTGTCAGCGATTGGATCTGGGGCTGGAAGGACAGATGGAAGTCTAGGATTACACCTAGTACCCTAGCGTGAGGAGATGGCCAATAAAATATATTTACGTTTGGTTGCAACATGCCAAAATGTAGAATATTGCAAGGGGTAAGAATACTTTTTCAAGGCACTGTAGATGATGTATTGTGTAGTTCAGAGGTGAACAAGGCATAGCTGACTTCAACAACAACATTGCACCTGTGGTTTGTCTCTCCACCAACACTAGTTCACTGGAAAACAGCCACTCTCTGGCGGCTGGATTCTGCAGTAATGTCTAAATTCTACTTTTTTTTGTTTCAATGTTTTTTTTATTGGTTTTGAAAGTGTAACAAAGACAAAGGAGGATACAAAGAAAAACAAACGTATAGCGGATGCAACCGCTGCAAGTTTTGAATGGATATAACTAAGGGATATACAGTTGTGTCCAAAATTATTCAACCCCCAATGCTGTAAAGGGGTTTAGGGACTATAGTGTACATTTGGAATTGTATTCAGAATCAAATCCTACAAGGACGTTGTAACTACCCAAATGCAACTAAAATGACATCAATTGTTTATGTAATACAGTAGTAAATGGTTCTTATGTGGTTTCTTCATTGCCACAATTATTCAACCCCTTAAAGACTACCACTCTGAAGAACAGAGGTTCATACAGGTGCTTTCCATCAGGTATTGAAAACACCTGTGGATGTCACCGAGCAGCAATCAAGCATAATAAGCACCAATTAGGCAGCTTTAAAATGACTGTGATACTCAGCTCCTTCTAGACATTTACTGGTGTGGTTACAAACATGGTGAAGGCAAGAGAATGGTCCAGGAAGACAAGAGAAGAGGTGATTTCTCTTCACAGGAAGGGCAATGGCTATAAGAAGATTGCAAAGATGTTAAACATACCAAGAGACACCTTAGGAAGCATCATTCGCAAATTCAAGGCAAAGGGCACTGTTGAAACGCTACCTGGTCGTGGCAGAAAGAAGATGCTGACTTCGACTGCTGTGCGCTACCTGAAGCGTAGAGTGGAGAGAAGTCCCCGTGTGACTGCTGAGGAACTGAGAAAAGATTTGTCAGATGTGGGTACAGAAGTTTCAGCCCAGACAATAAGACGCACACTGCGTAATGAAGGCCTCCGTGCCAGAACTCCCAGGCGTACCCCCTTGCTGTCTCCAAAGAATAAGAAGAGTCGACTGCAGTATGCCAAAAGCCATGTGGACAAACCACAAAAGTTGTGGGATAGTGTTCTGTGGACTGATGAAACAAAATTAGAACTGTTTGGGCCCATGGATCAACGCTATGTTTGGAGGAGGAAGAACAAGGCCTATGATGAAAAGAACACCTTGCCTACTGTGAAGCATGGTGGAGGGTCAATCATGCTTTGGGGCTGTTTTGCTTCTGCAGGTACAGGGAAGCTTCAGCGTGTGCAAGGTACCATGAATTCTCTTCAGTACCAGGAGATATTGGATGGAAACGTGATGCAGTCCGTCACACACCTGAGGCTTGGGAGACGTTGGACCTTTCAACAGGACAATGATCCCAAGCATACCTCCAAGTCCACTAGAGCATGGTTGCAGAGGAAAGGCTGGAACATTTTGGAGTGGCCATCGCAGTCACCAGACTTAAATCCGATTGAGAACCTCTGGTGGGACTTAAAGAAAGCAGTTGCAGTGCGCAAGCCTAAGAATGTGACTGAACTGGAGGCCTTTGCCCATGAAGAATGGGCGAAGATACCCGTAGATCGCTGCAAGACACTTGTGTCAAGCTATGCTTCACGTTTAAAAGCTGTTATAACTGTAAAAGGATGCTGTACTAAGTACTAAGATTGAATGTCACTTGGGGGTTGAATAAAACTGATAATGCTGTGAGCACAGAAAAGACATTTGTGGTTATTTCATTATAACTGTTATGTTATATTTGTCTGACCTACAAGTGCCTCTTTAATGTAAATGTAAGCAAGATGACTGAATGATCAAAAGCAATGTCAAACTGGCCAAAACACTCAATTTCAGTGGGGGTTGAATAATTTTGGACACAACTGTATATGTCTATGTAGTAAGTAGAGGCTGCATTTAGGTCAATTAGAATTATCTATGACAAGAAACAAAAAGTAGAAATAGTAATAGAAATACGGCACATTTATATCTATAAATTACCATCAGTACAGGATATGATATATATATATTTTTAGTAATTCTACTGAAAACATCCCCAATTGTAAGTTCTACTTTTGATGAACTCCATTACAGAAAGGTCACCTAACCACTAGGCTTTGTACTGGCCGCAGTAGCTGGGTGGAACTGAAAATTCTAGGGTCTCACCACTGGATTCTACCAGTGAGGTATAAGGGTCAACCTACCAAAAAACAAGATAAAAAGGTAAAATGCTAGTTTTGTATTGACCTAGCCATTCTCAGCCAGGGTTCCTCCAAGGGTGGCTAGGGTTTCCTTGAGCTGTGGCTAACTGACCTCCCATCTGATGGTGCCTTCATGGCTCCAGCTGTAATGCAAAACCAGCAGCCTGACTTCGGGGGGTCATTCTGGCCACAAATGTAAGAGGGTAATACTTTCCATTTATCACCACCAATGTAAGAGGTATTTTACCAATGACCACCTACTAATCTTATTAGGGGTTCCCTGATACCTGAATTTTTTTTTCAAAGGCTAAAAAGGTTTTGACCTAGCACATCACAAATCTAAAAACTTGCAACCAAACCTTCTTTAGCCCACGTAGAGAAAATAAAAAGTTCATTAAATAATTATTCCCATGCCACTTTTGACTTCATGAGCATGGAAAAGAAAGCTCCAAACTACAGCTTATGGACAGGCTATGGACTCCTTCCTTGGACCAATGTGACAACTGAGCCAATCAAGAGACACCTAGCATTGTTGCATAATAGAGGGCAAATGAGACACAAGTTCACCATTACCTGAAGCTGCATGGAACTAAAGCAAAGGTAAGTATGTGCTGGTGGGAAGGCAGGAGGTAAGGGAATCTTTTACTTTGCATGGGCAAAAGAGATTTATAGACTCCCTATTGTTCTCTAGCAAGATTGAAATTGGCCATAAAACAACCAAATCCTGGCCTCTATTTGACAGTTGGGTTGCTTAGAGCAAAGGTCTCCAAACTTTCTTAAGAAAGGGCCAGTTTACAGACCTGCAGACTTTAGAGGGTCTAGACTGTGGCCAGTGGGAGTTAGCAATGCCCAATCTTCAGTAGTGGGGTGAGGAATAGTGCCCCATCATTGATGTGAGTAGGAAAACAGTGCCCCATCCTTGGCGTCAGTGGAAGGACTAGTGTCCTATCCTTGGCGTCAGTGGAAGGACTAGTGTCCTATCCTTGGCGTCAGTGGAAGGACTAGTGTCCTACCCTTGGCGTCAGTGGAAGGAATAGTGTCCTACCCTTGGCGTCAGTGGAAGGAATAGTGTCCTACCCTTGGCGTCAGTGGAAGGAATAGTGTCCTACCCTTGGCGTCAGTGGAAGGAATAGTGTCCTATACTTGGTGTCAGTGGAAGGAATAGTGTCCTACCCTTGGCGTCAGTGGAAGGAATAGTGTCCTACCCTTGGCGTCAGTGGAAGGAATAGTGCCCCATCCTTGGTATCAGTGGAAGTAGTAGTGCCTCATTGTTGGTGTCAGTGGGAGGAATAGTGCCCCAAGGGCCAGATAAAAGCAAGTAAAGGGCAACATATGGCCCCTGAGCCGAATATTGGAGAGCACTGGCTTAGAGCTACTCAAGAAGGAAGATATTAGTGTTTCCATCAGGGTGGATTTGATTTAAATCACGATTGAAATCACTAGTGAAAAGGCTCAATTTAAATCAGAATTTTTAAAGAGCAACTGTCATCTATCCCACAGTGGCTCCTCCTCTGACCTGCTGTTGGCTCACCGACAGTCCCATTCACTTTAATAGGACGGCTGGTGATGAAGCAGTGAAACAACAAGGCGAGGGACGTGGCGGCACAGGCAAGTGGATGCCCGCTAACAGGCAATGCCATGATGGATCTAAAATGACAGGTGCTCTTTAAATGTAAGGAATCCGACTCATTCTTGCTGGTAGTTAGAATCTTTAATATTTGCAAACCAAATGAAGGTTTCCTTTTTAGAATAATAAGCTGTCAGGTTAGTAAAAGGGGGATATCAGAACAGATTTTATGTTAGTAGGTTAATCAAACATAGTTGAAGAACGACTCAAATTCTTTAATTTCATGTTTTTTCTCATGTTACTGTGATATTGTGTGAATGCATCAATGCAGTGCATGTTCTCTCAGCTTGCAGAGCTTGGATTCATTGAAAGTTTACCAAAAATGTAAATATTTCAGAATATAGAGCCTCATGCTACATAACTAAGCTCTATTTCATGCTGAATAAACTATTATTTATTTCAGGTACTTATATAGCGCCGTCAATATACGCAGAGCTTTACATATATATTGTACATTCACATCAGTCCCTAACCCTCAAGGGGTGTACAATCTAAGGTCCCTAACTCACATTCATACATACACATACTAGGGACAATTTGGACAGGAATCAATTCACCTACCAGCATGTCTTTGGAGTGTGGGAGGAAACTGGAGTACCCAGAGGAAACCCACGCAGGCACAGTGAGAACATGCAAACTCCAGGCAGATGGTGCCATGGTTGAGGTTCGAACCAACGACCCGAGTACTGCCAGGCTGAAGTGCTAACCATTTAGCCACTGTGCTGCCCTAAACTAAATTATTAATGTATCCCAAATAGAAAACTATCTTTAGATAGATTTTTACTCCAAAAGCATTTTATTAAAATACATTTGATAAAAATAAAAAGAATCAGATTTAAATTCAATTTAAAAAATCAGATTTAAATTTAAAAAGTCCAATTTTTTTTTATTTAAATTTTTTTTTTTCTTTTTAAATAATCGATTTTTATCAACCCTGTTTTCCATCCACTAGAAGGATTCATTTACACCTGTGTACATTTTCTAACCTGTTGGAAAATCTCTTAGAAATCCAGCCCATCCTTCCTTCCGTAAGAGAAATATGTGAACCGCTTTGTTTTTTGGGGTGAGTTAATGGGAAACAGCAGTGGTCACTATAAAAAAAGGACGAGCAGAGGTCTTCCTGCCTGTCGTTTTGGGAAGACGTACCCATGAAAGACCAGCCTGAAAAGGCCAATTGCAAAAATAACATTCGCACGTAGCATATAGATAAAAGTTTCAGGTACTTGTAAAGTCTGGAAGTATTTGACACAAAGCTGTGACCACGGGGGAAGTCTTTTCCACCTTTGCACAACATTCCTGTCAAAGACATCGCAGGGAATTTTTCTGCGTCTAACAAGATTGATGTTCACTTGGATGCACCATTTCACACATGCCAACCTGCCTCTGCTGGAACTTTTACATATACTTGTGAATGTTACACTTTGCTTTTAAATACCGGATCAACTTGTAGTTTTAGTTTGCCATTTCATTCCTGCAACTTCCCCTTTGCTTTGAACAATTTTACTTACTCTCTTTAAGTGAGCCGGTCTTATCATCAAACATTCACAAAGAAAAAGATTGCAAAGAGAGAGCCAATTCATAAAGGAGTTCAAGGACACTTTGATAGTTCATCAAATAATAAAAAAAAACAGCCGTGTTTTGGAGGTCTGAATGCTCCCCCCATGACAACACTGAACTGGATTTATATGAAATTTTCAGAGGTGATGCAATAGTTTGAATAGTAATTTAGTTATCACTCAAACAAATTTTGTATAAATTCAGTTTTCCAATTGTATTAGGGAGGAGCCTGCCGTACTGACGTCACGCCGTCCTCATGGAGGTCCGGCGGCAATCTTTGTGAGTGTATTTTGCCATTTCATTTCCACGTGAATGTTTTTACTCATTTAACCTCCCTAGCGGTATGATTATTTCATATTTTTGGTGCTGAAAGCGGTACCATTATTTTGCATGGAAATATGTAGTTTTTTTATTGTAGGCTGTAATTTTTAGGAATAACTCACTGAAATCTGTCCGAACAAGATTCTAAATCATACATTTAATTCAATAATATAATCAAACCAAAAACACTGAAATGTGAAATATAGCGCCAAGTTCGCACATCGCTGAGCAAAGTCGCAGAATCGTTTTCAGTGTCTGATGATGAATTTCCCCCACGAATCATTATCACTCAATTCTGCAAGTGGTTCTGATTTACTATCGCTGTTCTCTAGCCGGTCTAAAACTGCGTCTGACCTAAAGGGACGCTTTTTGGACGCCATGGACTTTTCTAAGTTTCCAGGCAGAAAGAACAGTAAAAATGCAGGCAGGGCGCCGGACAAAGCACTCGGGACAAAATGTATGTGAAATGGGTTGAAACAGCAATGTTTTACTATGTAAAATCGTTTTGAAAAAAATGTCATTTTTTAAAAATTTTCAAATTTCCCGCCGCCGGCGGCGCCCGTACATCCCAGGGACTGGAACACAGGAGCCGGATGCCGGCATCGGCCGGAGGAGATGGCCGGGGACGCTGCAGGGGACACATCGCGGGAGTGAAGGACAAGGTAAGTGCTGCAGGGACTCCCTATGCAGCGCCGCATGGTAAGCCCGAGTGTAGCTCGGGGTTACCGCTTTTGGTACTGACATTTTACCCCGAACTACACTCGGGAATACCGCCAGGGGGGTTAATAAATAATTCTGCACCATAAGCGCTCCTTTCTTTGTGAGCTGTTCCCTTCAAGGTGGGACTGTGCTTGTTTGCTGATGGTGGAAAGATCTGCTGGAGTCCTCCTGTAACTCTGTGTGAGGTCAGTGGTGTTTATTCCCATACTGTGAGCATTAGCGTGGACGAGCCTGACCCGTGGTGGATCTTTTTAATTATAATGAGCATTTTATATGCGCTTCTGGTGAGTGCATTCAAAAGAAGTAATTCATCACGGAGTCACCTTTTATCACGGATATATTTTGGACTATTTATTGATATATTCGCATTGATGATTTTATTTATTATATATATTGGACATTTCACTATTGTCACTAATACAGTGTTAAAAACATGTAGTGCAGCGCTAAAACATGTTTTTATATGGTTTTATAGTTTTCCTTTTTAGTGTTCTAGCCGCTTTTTCATTTTTAAGCACTTCCTGTCCGGACACTTTCACCCCCTTCCTGTCCAGGGCAATTTTCAGCTTTCAGTGCTATCACACTTTGAATGACAATTGCGCGGTCATGCAATACTGTACCCATATGAATTTTTTACCATTTTTTTGAGACAGATAAAGCTTTATATTGGTGGTATTTATTCACCGCTGGGATTTTTATTGAAATGAAAAAGTCCAAAAATTTTGAAAAAAAGTGTTTTTTTAATAAAATTTTGCAAATAAATATTTCATCATAAATCTTGGCCAAAATTTATTCCGTTATTTTTTTAGTAAAAAAAAAAAAATCCAAATTAGTTTATAACCAAAAATTATAATTTTTAAACATTTTTTTTATATTTTTATTTTATTTTTTTTTATATTATTTTTTATTTTAATTTTTTTTTTACATACTGTCACCCTAGCAGTACAGTGTCACCATGATGACACTGTACTACTTGTAGGGGGTGATGAAGATTTTTTTTTTTTTTTTTTTTTACACTGATTGCTTTTACACCCATATAGGATGTAAAAGCAATCATTTCTCTTTCTCTCTGTCTGCATTCTTGCAGTCATTGAGAAGTACTGAGTGAGCTGTGATTGGTCACAGCTTGTCACATGGTACAAGGCTGTTGTTAATAGCCTTGTACCATGTGACCTCTGTGATCATTCACAGATTTCACACGTAGTAAGCAATGATGTCACAAGTGACATCTTGCTTACTACTTTGCATGTGATCACTGATTCGCCAATCAGTGATCACATGATCGGGACCTCATACAGAGGTCCCGTCCGACAATCGGTGTTTCACTGTGTCCAGAGGACACAGCGGGCACCGGATCGCGGTGCTGCGCGTTCCCAGGGAGCGCGCACAGCTGGGAAAGGTGGGTGCCGTTTATGAACGGCAACCCGCCCCTGGAGTGCCACCACCCTGCCGTTTATAAACAGCAGGCGGACGGCAAGAGGTTAAGCACTCGCTGAACCCGAACTTTTACTAATACAGTGTTGTTTGGCCACTTTTTTGCTGGTATTCAGCGCGACACTTTCTATCAGTTACCATGATTCACCAGAACGCCACATTCAAAGCGCTTCACTTAATAGTTTTTCTGTGTATCTTCACCAATGTCACTCATTTAATCAGCATATTTTATTGTATAACTTTATAATCCTCCTGCGCTCTGAATGTCAAACTCTAAATAAAGCTGCCAACACCCCACCACATACCACAATGGACAATAATAAGATATAATAATGTGGTGCTGCGCTACAAATAAAACTTCACAAAAAACATATAAATACAAAAATACATCAAAATAAAATCCACATGCAATTAAATATAATGAAACCCCCCAAAATATTATATCTAGGGTGTACCTACGTGTACCATATAGGTGACATGAAATCACAGGATATATCAAAAAACACTTGCAATACCAAATCATATATATCAATGAAACCAAAGAATAGTGGTAAGGATAGAACCCCCCACTACTGTGCTAAACTGCACAAAAAAATTTGGTTGTGAAAATATATTCTAAGGCAGGACTTAAAATTTCAAGTCCT